>NC_067398.1:223570553-223870553 GCF_016432865.1 Antechinus flavipes | reverse complement strand
GGGGAGATTGTCCCAAGCTTCCTCTATAGTTTTTGTCTTTTGTATTTGCATTGGATATCTTATAGGTAATCTGCTGATCCACTTGCTTGTAACCAGGACAGAGTAGCCAACACTGCTGTATTTTGGCTAAGAGCCTCCTGGTAGAGTACCCAGTGCACAGGTGTCACACTTCTCTGGGTCCCTGTGCTACACCTGTACTGGGCTACCTCCCTTCTCCCCTTCCTCTTGCCTGATTGAGATAGACCTCTTCTGAAGTTCTTCCAAAATATCTTTCACTGGAAATTTGTTAAACTCTAAGTATTTGTGGGATATATCACTCCAAAACCAGTTCAGAGGCTTGATCTGGTATTTATCTGAGGGATACAAGAAAGGATACTAAAGATGTGTCTACTGTCAGCCATGTTGGCACCGCCCCTTGTCTTTTAAATCTTAATGGATCAGTGTTATTTGTGGCAGTGATATTTTTGGATAATGGTTATATTTGTATTTAATTTTCAGTGATGTTTGGAGCTTTGCTCCAAAAACCCTGATTAAAAAAAAAAAAGAACCGAGATAACATCTTTCAGCAAATCATTAAGGAAAACTGACCTGTTGTCCTAGAACCAGAGGATAAAATAACCATTGAAAGAATTTGTTGCTCATCATTTTATAAAAGATAAATGAACTCCTGCTTTATAATTCTAGCCATCTTATTATATCTCCCTAGGTTATTTACAGGATCATGAATTTATAGATTTTTTTTCCTTGATTCCCTTAATCCATTGCTTTTAGGAAACGTTCCCATTCAATATGAAGAGAAACACATCTTAGAATTTACTATGAATATACACATAAAAATAAAATTTTTTCAGGAAGAAAATTTCATTTGGTACATTTTTTTCATTATTATTTTTGGAAAATTTTAATAAAGTGTAATTATTCATGAAACATTTTCCAATCCTCTTTTTCAAGAATGTCATACCAACTGGGGATATATGTACCCCAGATTAGTAATGTAATCAATCTGAAGTGATATGTTACATACTCTCCAACACTTTTTTTTTTTTTAACATAGAAAGGAATTTTGGAAGTAGTTTCTGGAGGCATTGACCAGAAGCCGAATTATTAAAAACTCGTTTTTAACATGTTATATAATTTAGCTATTAACTTGATTCTTCTTTGTTGACATATTGTTGGTTATATTCATGTAACTGTCACCCATTGAATACTTTTTTATCCTAATCTTGGATCATTACTTTTCATGGCTTCATTTAGATACAAATCATTCTTGATTATATATTATGTGTTTAACAAGTCCAGTGGCAGGTATAGAAAAATTAATACTTTTATTCATTAGTCAAAAAAGGAAGAAGAAAATTAATATATAGTCTCAAAGCATATAATAAGCAGGGTAAAAGTTTACAGAAATATTTGTAACAGATTTCACTTCACAAAGCAAAAGGATAAGCTCAAAGTAGGCCTTTTTGATTATTATTATTATTTTTTTGACCAGGTGAAAAAGACTATTCTTTGCCTCATTTGCTATCTAGCCTTAATCACTAAATGAGAGAGGCCTCAGGCAAACTGAGACCTGTTGAAGACCAAAGCGTAAAAAAGGCCAAGGTCTCCTGTAATGTCCTGGCTAGATCTTGGGACCAGCCTTGGTCTCAGTGGAGGAGTGAAGTAGGCAGAAGATCCACCAGGAGGATGGTCAAAGATGGAATGTCTCTATTTCCAGTACTCTCAGCCCTTGAATACCTCAGTGTGATTACATCATTACAGCATACTAAGTATGTGTAAACTAGAGAACCATTACATCACCATACTAAATACTAAGTTTTTGTGAACTAGAGAACCATTATCTCATCAATCACACTGAGTTAACACCCTGCTGTAAGTATCTTTGCTTCAAGTATACTTTTCTCAGAGTTCCCCAATATCTGCAATCCTCTACATCTCCAGCTTTTTTTGTTTTAGAACACAGCTGGTCATGCCCTCCAGCTTGACTCTCTGACTGAAAAGTCAGGGAGATGAGAATACCAAAGGGAAATGGGAAGTCAACCAGATATTGTTAGCAGGTTTTCTCTGGACTGAAGTGTCTTACTTGAAGCAAGTATACATAAATCCATCAATATGGGAGTCATTACACAAACACATTGTAATATAACATAGGCTAGTAGTGATGTAACAAACAACATGAATCAACATGAGGAAATATACATGTCTGTAAGTCTAAAAGGAGGGTATATAAATAACAATCACACATACGCCTCCTTCAGCAGTCAAGAGATAGTCCAAAACCAATTTATTGTCCGTTATTTCATGTTTCAGGGAATCCAATGATTCCTGCAAGTTTTGAAGTCCTGCAGCAATCTCATTAACAATTTTTGATGTTCATGAGTCAATTGTCATACACATTGGGTTAACAGTCATGCTTTTTCAGTGGCACATGTAGTAAGAGATGGAACCATCTGATGTTTCTTGGGTCTTTTCCTTTGTTTCAAGGGTCTTCACTTTTTCTCTCTCTCCGTCAAGGTGAATACAGCACGTTGGCACTCATGATTCCTTCTTATCTGTAGAGATACAAGCAAACACCCTCCCCCAAGCAGCTAACCTATCTGGTCCCTTCCATTCATCACTTTGTGGATCTCTCCACATTACCTAGCAATTATCTAAAGATAGTGTTGCTGCTCACACCAGACACTGCCCTTCCGGTGGGTTATAAAACCTGTCTGCCAGAGCCAGTGTATCTTTATCAAAAATAAAAAATATTAATAGTATAAAAAGCTAAATTTAAAAGTTTTCTAACGTTACCTGTGGCTTCCCCTTTCTTTTGTTTTTAGAGGAGTGTCTTGATGTCTCTCTTTCTTCTCTCTACTACTGCCTGTCCTTGAAGATTAAAAGGTATGCCAGTGGTGTATACAATTTGATACTGTGCACAAAAGTGTGCAAAATGTTTAAAAGTATATGCAGGTACATTATCTGTTTTTATTTCTTGTGGCACACCCATGATTCCAAAAGCTTGTATAAAGAATTCAGTGACCACTTGGGTTGTCTCTTTTGCTGCTAGTAATGCAAAAATAAATCCTGAAAATGTGTCTACTACAACATGGATAAATGACAGACGACCAAAAGATTTATAATGGGTCACGTCCATTTGCCAAATTTCATTGGGTCTCACACCACGAGAGTTCTTCCCTAGAGGGAGCATAGAAGTGTGGAAAGGAAGGCAAGCTGTACAAGCTTTTACTATGCTTCTAGCTTCCTCTTTTGTTATCCCAAAGTACAAACATAAAACTCAAGCAGCCTGATGATATTTAGAATGAGATGCTTTGGCTGTCTGAAATAAAGGAATATTGGCTAATATGGTTAGAAGGCTATCAGCCTTTGAATTTCTATTAAAAAAAAAATAGTACCTGGAACTACTATGAAAGTGGACATGCAAGATATAAATCTTACCTAGATGCTTTCTCATTTGCTCTTGAAGTTCCTTAAAGAGCTGATATATACTAGAAGCTACAAATTTTATTTGGGCTGTGGCAATTATTTGTACTATACTTACTGAATAAGCTGAATCAGATATTATATTTACATCTCCTGGATAATAAGTAAGAGTTAGCATTATTGCATACAATTCATTCTGCTGAGTGGACTGAAAAGGAGTTCTGACTATTAATGATTTGGTTCATCTCATTGTTGAAGAGAGCCATGTCTATCAAAATTGATCATCATATAGTATTGTTGTTGAAATATATAATGATCTCCTGGTCCTACTCATTCACTTAGCATCAGTTCTTGTAAGTATCTCCAGGCATTTCTGAAATCATCCTGCTGGTCATTTCTTACAAAACAGTAATATTCCATCACATTCATATATCACAACTTATTCAGCCACTCTCCAATTTCCATTCAATTTCCAGTTTCTAGCTACTACAAAAAAGGCTGCCACAAACATTTTTGCACATACAGGTCCCTTTCCCTTCTTTAAGCTCTCTTTAGGATATAAGTCCATTAGTTACACTGCTGGATCAAAGGGTATGCACAATTTGATAACTTTTTGAGCATAATTCCAAATTGCTCTCCAGAATGGCTGGAAGCATTCACAATTCCACCAACAATGTATCAGAGTCCCAGTTTTCCCACATCCCCTGCAACATTCTGCATTATCTTTCCCTATCATTCTAGCTAATCTGACAGGTGTGTAGTGGTATCTCAGAGTTGCTTTAATTTGCATTTCTCTGATTAATAATGATTTAGAGATCTTTTTTATATATCTAGAAATAGTTTCCATTTCTCCATCTGTAAATTGTATCCTTTGACCATTTATCAGTTGGAGAATGGCTTGATTTCTTATGAGTCAATTCTCTACATATTTTGGAAATGAGGCCTTTATCAGAACCTTTGAATGTAAAAATGTTTTCCCAATTTATTGTTTCCCTTTTAATCTTGTCTGCATTAGTTTTGTTTGTACAAAAGCTTTTTAATTTGATATAATCAAAATTTTCTATTTTGTGATCAATAATGATCTCTAGTTCTTCTTTGGTCACAAATTCCTTCCTCCTCTACAGGTCTGAGAGGTAAATTATCCTGTGTTCTTCCAATTTATTTATAATCTCATTCTTTATGTCTAGATCATCAACCCATTTTGACCTTATCTTGGTGTACGGTGTTAAGTATGGATCAATGCCTAGTTTCTGCCACACTAATTTCCGATTCTCCCAGCAGTTTTTGTCAAACAGTGAATTCTTATCCCAAAAGCTGAGGTCTTTAGGTTTGTCAAGCACTAGATTATTAAAGTTATTGACTATTTTGTCCTGTGAACCTAATCTATTTCACTGATCAACTAGTCTATTTCTTAGCCAATACCAAGTGGTTTTGGTAACCACTGCTTTATATTACAGTTTTAGATCTGGTACAGCTAGGCCACCTTCATTTGATTTTTTTTTTTCATTAGTTCCCTTGAAAGTCTTGACCTTTTATTCTTCCAGGTGAATTTTGTTGTTATTTTTTCTAGATCTATAAAATAATTTTTGGGAATCTGATTGCTATAGATTAATTTAGGTAGTATTATCATCTTTATTATATTGAAACCAGTTCCCCATTTCAGTGATCTAATTACAAGTTATCTTTCAATGTCATTTCCATTTGTGTTATGTTGTGTCTATTTTTCTGGTTCTTCTTACTAATTTTCATTTATATAGGTCTTCCCATGCTTCTGAATGATGAATTTTCCAGATAACTGAAGCTTAACCCTTTATATACCCGCACATTAGCATTTTAACTTTTTTTTAGTGGATTTAAAAAGAACCCATATTACATGCTTTCCTTCTATTTTAACATTTTTCTTAATGATTTGAGATCAGCATCACAAACTTGTTTTAATAGTCCAATATAGGAATAGATAGTTGAGACAGTAGTCAGGAAGTCAGGAAGACGTGATATTAGTGTGTGACCCTGGGCAAATCACTTAATCTCAGTTGTCTTTAAAAAATGTCAGTTGAAGAATGACTGAATGAGTTATGGTATATGAATGTTATGGAATATTATTGTTATGTAAAAAACGATCAGCAGGATGACTTCAGAAAGGCCTAGAGCAACATACATGAACTGATGCTAAGTGTAATGAATAGAACGAAGAAAACTTTGTACACAGCAACAAGAAGATGATATGATAATCAATTCTGATGGAAGTGGCTCTTTTCAGCAATGAGATGATTTAGGCCAATTCCAATAGACTTTTGATGGAGTGAGCCATCTGCACCCAGAGAGGGCTATGGGGCTGAATGTGAATCATAACGTAGTATTTTCACCTTTTCGTTGTTTTGTTTTCTTTCTTATTTTCTTTCTTTTTTGATCTGATTTTTCTTGTTCAGCACAATAAATGTAGAAATTCATATATATATATATAAATATACATACATATATGTGTGTGTGTATATATATATATATATATATATATATATATATATATATATATATGAATTTTACTTGTTTAACATATATTGGATTACTTGCTCTCTAAGGGAGAGAGGAAGGGGGAGGGAGGGGGAAAACATTTGTAACAAAGTTTTACAATGATGAATGCTGAAAACTATATACATATTTTGAAAATAAAATCTAAAAAAATAGCATAATATGGATACATATAATACATGGCATAGGACTGAATGGGTACTAATCACAGAAAGTATTACTGCTTTTTGATTACCTGCCAATTTCTCATAAAAGTGAAGAATGTGCAGCATTTTAATCACAGGCCAATGCAATATGCCTGTCTTTTATTTAAATAAGTCAATTAATTTAAGGATGAAGTAGATTTCTGACCTTTCAGAAAAATACAATATTTATTGCTTTTGCCAATGTTTTTTGACTTGGCAGGATTTAATACATTATTTTGTGTGTATGTGAAACATAGCATAACATGGCTAAAATAATTGTCCCAGACACTATGAAGAATACAATAAAAATAAAACATAGAGCCTCTGTCCTTAAGGATTTAATAATCTCTTATGAGATACAGCACATTCAGAGATATTTCAAAGAAGCATGTGAAAAGTCATACAAATTCTAGATATAACTGATTCATGCTGTCTGCATTAAACTGCGATATCTGGTGGGCCTAGTCATTCTCATTCATTAATACACATTTATTCATTTCAGCTTCTAAATTATATTCTGATGTTAAAGAAAAATCAAATCTTAGCTTTTCCTGAATTTTTGGCTAGAGGTAATGTCTTTGCAAGGGTGATAATGGAATATGTAATTTTAATGTAGTTGTGAGGAAGAAAGCTTTTAAGAAGTGCTGTGTAGTAAGTGGATTCAGCCTCAGTCTTCCAGAACCAGCATGGCAGTATCTCTCCCTCCTTTTCTAAGGATTTTCTTGAGCAGTTGAAGATGTCTTTACCAATGTTTGAGCCTTCATTCTGATGATCTCCCACTTGTGATTAATCAGTGATTAATATCTCTGTTACTTCTATCCAATTAACATCCTGCTGGCAAAATAAATCTTTTCTCCTTAGTCCCCCAGAATTTTAATACTAAAATGACAGGCTACAAAACCCAGATCTTGGATAGTTCATTGAACTGTCCGTTTGCAGAAAATATATGGACCTCAGATGAGGAAGACCTATTACCTCTCGCTTTACAGCACTGTTATCTTCTCTCACCGGAATACAGCTGACAGCAGTCAGATCAAAAGCAACAGACTTAGATTGACTACTGTCTTTTGAACAAATATCAATTTCAGCCAATCAGAGAGATTCTTCTTTACCATGGACTTAGCAGATTGGAACCAATTTCAGAATGTTTATACCTCTTTCTGGAAATGACCTCCTGTCCTTCTCCACATGTAAATTGTATCAGCTGAATATGCCAAAATCCACAGCAAATATTTTAACTATAAGAGAAGAGGTAGAAATTGAAAAATAAATTTAAAATAGGTGATTTTTAGTACTTTATATAGAGGCATAGTACAAAAGATAGCAAGACATTGAAGCCTAATAAGAATTGTCACTTTTATAATTCATTTGAGTTTAACATTAGGTTACTTAAGAATCTTGGTCAAGGAGCAATTAGGTAGTGCAGTGGATAGAGGAGCAGCCTTGAACTCAGGAAGACCTGAGTTCAAATCTTAGCTCTTCCTAGACAGTTAGCTCTTCTTAGCTATGTGACCCCGGGCAAGTCACTTAACTCCAATTGCCTCAGCAAAAAAAAAAAAAAAAGAATTTTGGTCACAAAAATTATAGTGAGTGCATTAATCAACATCTGGTTATGAAAAACTATGAGCGAACTCTAAATATTTCATATCAGCTTTGCCAGGAAAGAAGCAGCAATTCCATTCTACCTGATCTCTGTTTTCACCTTATTGTTTAACTTTTCATCTTGTTTTTTGTACTTGATATATTAAGACAGCTACATGAATACACATCTGATTTAAAAGAATAATGTTATTATGATATACGTTAAAACTTATGTTATATTCATTATTACTACCTTTTAATGTTTTTTGGTGTATTATGTTTGTGGTTTTTTTTTTTTTTTTTAAATGAATAGTTGTGTAGGCACAACTGATTCACTTATTTCTTCCTATGCTTTTTTCTCCTCATTTGGAAAAAAGGGACAGCCTTTTTTATATCCACCATACACTAATATCACAAGACTCAAATACATTATCATATGTTGAGTGCTTTCCAAACCTTAATTCACTATTCTTAACTATATTCAGTTATTCATACTAAATAGAACTCTTACAATATTCCTATGTTAAAAGTTACCTTTCAGGTATGTTCATAGCCTATTTATATTTTTTCTATTTAGTTTAAACAGTGATTTCATGTCATTATTAGTAGTTGTTGTGTCTTTATGTTTTGGATCATGATGCCAGATAGTGTGGAGAATGTAGTCTTTTAATCAATTGGAAGGAATGTCTTTTGAAATGAATCATCTTTCCTTCACAAGCCACATACATAATTGAATTTTATCATCATATATGTTTACTTGCCAGATGGATCAAATTCAGAGAGATCCCTATGAGATTATTTCTCTTGGCTTTTATATCACACTACAACTGTGTTTGGCCTGGGATAGAACTGAGTAGAAAGTCTCAGCTCTCAGGTTCTGAAGCTTGTTGTTAAAAAACACAGTTAAAAGCCACAATTCTAGTTTTGGCTCTCCATTAGTTTTAAATAGGATGCAGAGATATTTTTAAAAATATGTTTACCTCATCCCTATATTGATTAATACAAATTCTTGAATGGGGGTTAAGTTTTATAGAAAACTTTGGGACAATTTAATTTTAATTTTTAAATTTTTTCTCCAATTGACAAATGGTCAAAGGATATGAACAGACAATTCTCAGATGAAGAAATTAAAACTATTTATAGACATATGAAAATATTCTCCAAATCATTATTAATCAAAAAAATGCAAATTAAGACAACTCTGAGATACCACTACACACCTGTCAGATTGGCTAGAATGACAGGGAAAGATAATGTGGAATGTTGGAGGGGATGTGGGAAAACAGGGACACTGATAGATTGTTGGTAGAATTGTGAACACATCCAGCCATTCTGGAGAGCAATTTGGAACTGTGCTCAAAAAGTTATCAAACTGTGCATACCCTTTGATCCAGCAGTGTTTCTACTGGCTTATACCCCAAAGAGATACTAAAGAAGGGAAAGGGACCTGTATGTGCCAAAATGTTTGTGGCAGCCCTGTTTGAAGTGGCTAGAAGCTGGAAAATGAATGGATGCCCATCAATTGGAGAATGGTTGAGTAAATTGTGGTATATGAACGTTATGGAATATTATTGTTCTATAAGAAATGACCAGCAGGATGAATACAGAGAGGACTGGCGAGACTTACATGAACTGGTGCTAAGTGAAATGAGAAAACCAGGAGATCATTATATACCTCAACAATGATACTGTTTGAGGATGTATTCTGATGGAAGTGGATCTCTTCGATAAAGAGAGCTAATTCAGTTTCACTTGATCAAGGATGGACAGAAGCAGCTACACTCAAAGAAGGAACACTGGGAAATGAATATAAACTGCTTGCATTTTTGTTTTTCTTCCCGGGTTATTTATACGTTCTGAATCCAATTCTCCCTGTGCAACAAGAGAACTGTTCGATTCTGCCCACATATATTATACTGTAACCTATTTAAATGTAAAGGACTGCTTGCCATCTGGGGGAGGAGGTGAAGGGAGTGAGGGAAAAAATCGGAACAGAAGTGAGTGCAAGGGATAATGCTGTAAAAAATTACCCTGGCATGGGTTCTATCAATAAAAAGTTATTTTTAAAAAAAATTAATTTTTTTCATTGATATAATTTTTTTGACATTACCAGAATTTCTCCCAGTTTCGAAGTGCCATTTATGTAATAATGTTTTTAAAGGAAAAAAAAAAAAGCAAGAACAGAAAAAATTTAGCAAAACTAATCAATATATTGAAGAAATCTAAAATATATATACAATTTTCCATACTCTCGGACCTTCTGACTCTGCCAAGGAGTAAGTCTGGGAGTGTCTTCCCTTTTCTCTCATTTGAGTATTGGAATCTTTACAAACTGTTAAGTCATTAGAGTTGATACAATAATTATCTAATTTAGCATGGTTCAGTATGATTGATCTGATCTTCCAAGGAGATGTTATGGGCTAGAAGAAACAAGGTACTAAGTAGAACTGAAAAAACAATGCTTGTGCTCACACCTTTAGAGAGCTCATATAAGCAAGAAGCTCTAAGGGCCAGAGAGCACTCTGAGAGGGAACCCATAATCCCACTCTCTTGGAGAAGGAGCATAAATAGAGCTTCAGTGAGCCAGTCAAGGGAGTTCAGCTGAATTAGATTGAGAGGGGAGCGTCAAGTGAGTTCAGCCAGAAACCCTCTCATCGAGGCAAGAGAGATTCATTTCAACTTTCACCTTGGTGCTGGCTGGAGGCTGAAGAAAGCAGAGGCAAAGGACAACTGCAAGAGTTCTTGGAACCAAGCAGAAAGAGGTCTCTAAGAAAACTAACTGGGCTATATTGAAGGACACAATAAAAGATTTGAACTTTTTATCACCTGGCTGCGTTTGGGTAATTATTACTTTTAATTGAAACTAAGGCTGCCTCCAGAAAACCTCCCCAGAGAGAACCATTATATTTTAAAGAACAAGAATACCACATTTGAGGACATAGGGTTTTTTGTTTTGTTTTGTTTGTTTTGGCAGTTTTGCAACATTTGGCTTATTTTGTTATTTTTAAAATTTACATTGTTGTAATTATTATTTTCTTGACTCCACTTATTTCACTCTGCATAAACCTTTGCATCCTTTTTCTATATTCATCATATTTGTTTCCACGTGGTGATAGTATATTAAATTACATACTACATTTTGTTTAGCTGTTCCCCAATTGTTGAGCATTTACTTTGTATCTAATTTTTTGATATCACAGAAAAAGTTGCTACAAATATTTTGGTTTGTATGGGGATTTTTTTTTATTGGTCAAGCTAAGTAGCTTTTATTAAGTCAACTGGCATTTGTTATTTGCCATATACCTTAGCACTGAATATAAAGAAAGGCAAAAAAAAAAAAAAAAAAGACAAAATATATTCAGGATTATTAGGGATAATATGAGAGAAAGCACTACAATTAAGAAAGACTGGAAAAGGTTTCTTGAAAAAATTTGGCCTTTAGCTGAGATGATGGCAGCCATAGAAGCTAGGAGTCAATGATAAGGATGAAGCCAGTTCCAGGCATGGGGGACCTTGTAAAAATAGACAAGAGTTGGAAAATGGGAGTGTTATGTGCCAGGGACAACAAGGAAGCCAGTGTCACTGGGGTGCAGAGTACATGAAAGGAAGTAAGGTGGAAGGAAACTAGAAAAGCCAGATGGTAAAGGTCTTTAAAAGCCAAACTGAGTTTTAAAATATCTTATCTTGGGTACTTCCTTTGGGAAATCTCTTGAGTGATAGTATGTGGACAGTTTAGTCATTTGACTTGCATTTCCAATTTGATATACAAAAAGGTTGTACTGAGATATAGCTGTGCTAACCATGCATTTAGCTGGCCTATATTACCACAATCTTCCAACATTCACTATACTTTTCTTTTTTCACCTTAACTAATTTTTAGGGTATGAGATGATGCCCCATGTTTGTTTTGATTTTTTATTCATCTTACTATTAGTGATTTGAAGCACTTTTAAAATATTTGTCAATCATTCACATTTTTTATTTGAGAACCAATTTTTAAAATATCCTTTGATTAACGTGGAATAATAGTTTTTGGTCTTTTATCTTTTAGTTTCCTCTAGTTTATTTTTATTTTTCAAAAATAATTTATTCATCTCTTTTGCTTTTATATAATAGTCATTTCTGGATATTTCTCTTACCACATTCCCTTGTAACAAAGAAAAAAAAAGTTTAGTAAAAATCACTGATGTAGTGACTATATCTGATAGTATAAAAATTTATTTTTTTCATAACAGAAGAGTGTAATTTAAAGTTTGAGATGGACAGAGGCATAGGATCATCATGTAGTTCAATTTATTATTACTACCACTAAAATGTCTTTACATATCCTTATGAAAATTTCCCAACTACTTTGTCTCTTATACTAAATTATTCTACTCTCTCGATAGGAGATAAAATCATTATTTGTTCTTTGGAACCAAGATTCATTGTGATTACTCAGAGTTTGGCTTCTCTCAATTTTCATTTCATTTGTATCATTATATGTATGTATATTCTTTTGATTCAGTTTACTTCAATGCATAAGTTCATATATGTACTTTTCACCTTCATTATTTTTGTTACATAATGATATTACATTTTATTCATATTCACAGTTCAACTATTTAGTCACTAAGTCCATTAATAAGCATATATTAAACTCCTGTTGTCTGCTGGAAACAGTCCTCATTGAAACAGGTTTCATTGAGGAGTTGGGATCAGTGTCATCTCTGTTCCTCTTTTGTTACCATTTCATTGAGAAGTGGAACTAGTGCCAAGGAGATAAGATTAGCATCAAGGAGAATACCCTCTCCTATAGCTAGTTGTCCACATAAGGCTAAAATGTGGGGTCGCTCAGTCTGACTTTGTATCAGTGGCTGACTTTGTACACCCAAAGATCTCACATATTAGAATAAGAATTCACTATTCAACACAAAAGGCTGGGGATCCTCAAAAGTAATATTGACTACCATCTCACATTGTATACTAAGCTAAGCTCAAAATAGTTATATGATTTAGACATAAGTGAATTAGTGGAATACACAAAAAAATTCCTTGTTAGATCTATGATTAGAAAGAGAGTGTATTAATAAAGAGAGAGACAGATTCACAGGAGGTAAAATCAATAATTTTGATTATATAACATTAAGAAGTTTGTGCACAAATAATGGCCAAAGGATATGAATAAGTGGTTAGAGAAAGAAATCCACACTTTCAATACTTATGTTTAAAAAATGCTCTAAATCACTAACAATTAGAGAAGTATAATTAAAACAATTCTGAAGTAGCACCTCAAACCCATGAGATTGGCTAAGATGACAAGAAAAGAAAATGACACATGTTGGGGGAACTGTGGGAAAACAGGTATATTACTTCACTGTTGGTGGATTTATAAACTGGTCTTTTTGGAAAGCATCCCAAAAAGTTATTAAATTGTCCATATAGTTTGACCCACAATAGACATACATACACATGAAAAAATATAGACATCTGTATAATAGTCTATACCACAACATAAATCCATTTATTGTTCAATTGTATCTGATTTTTATGACCCCATTTGGGATTTTATTGGCAAATAGACCAGAATGGTCTGCCATTTCCTTTTCCAGCTCATTTTACAGATGAGGAAACTCAGGCAAACAAGATTAAATACTTGATCCAAGTCACATGTCTAGCAAGTTTCTCAAGTAGGATTTTAACTCAGGTGTTCCTAACTCCAGGATTGGTATTCTATTCAGTATAACTCCCTTCCTTCCTTCTTTCCTTCCTTCTTCCCTCCCTCTCTCCCTCCCTTCCTCCCTCCCTCCCTCCTTTCCTTCTTCCCTTCCTCCCTCCCTCCCTTCCTTTCTCCCTCCCTCCCTCCCTCCCTTCCTTTCTCCCTCACTCCCTCACTTCCTTCCTTCCTTCCTTCCTTCCTTCCTTCCTTCCTTCCTTCCTTCCTTCCTTCCTTTTGTATTGGTTTTTGTTTTTATTGCTTTCACAGTGGGTAGAGAAGAGAGAAAAAAGAATAACTGAAAGTTAAATTGAATTTAGAAATTAATATATTCAATCATTTAGTAACAAAATTGCAAACTTAAATGAAAAAATTGAATGTCTACAAAAATATAAAATGCCCAAATTATCACTAGATAGTAGGACCTAAATTATCTCAATTATGCATGATATAGTAACTGCTCATAAAAATAAACTTTACTTTTTCTATGAAACAGTAGTAACAGTAGTAGTAACTTATATTTATATAGTGCTTTAAAATTTAAAGAATACTTTGTATTCAGTTTCTCATATGGCTTTTTCAGCAACCCTATATGATGTGTCATCTTACTCCTATTTTACAGATGTGAAAACAGAGAGGCTTCGTGACTTTCCCAGGGTCACACAGATAGTTTCTGAGACATGATTTTAATTTGGGTCATCTTGATTCTTAAGTATAATGCTATGGGATCATTTCTCTGTCCTGTACACTACACAGCTTACTGTGTTTTTCATATTGATACCTGGGAGAAAAAACAGAAAAAGAATAGAAAAATATTACTAATAGATCTATAAGGCATGATTTTATTAGTATGGGGAACTGGCCATAGAACTTCCTTCTTTTTTTTTTTAATTTTTATTTAATAATTACTTTATATTGACAGAATCCATGCCAGGGTAATTTTTTTTTTTTACAACATTATCCTTTGCACTTGTTTCTGTTCCGATTTTTTTCCCCTCCCTCTCTCCACCCCCTCCCCTAGATGGCAAGCAGTCCTTTATATGTTGGATATGTTGCAGTATATCCTAGATACAATATATGTTTGCAGAACCGAACAGTTCTCTTGTTGCATAGGGAGAATTGGATTCAGAAGGTATAAATAACACGGGAAGAAAAACAAAAATGCAGATAGTTCACATTCATTTCCCAGTGTTCTTTCTTTGGGTGTAGCTGCTTTTGTCCGTCATTTATCAATTGAAACTTAGTTAGGTCTCTTTGTCAAAGAAATCCACTTCCATCAAAATATGTCCTCATACAATATCGTTGTCGAAGTGTATAATGATCTCCTGGTTCTGCTCATTTCACTTAGCATCAGTTCATGTAAGTCTCGCCAGTCCTCTCTGTATTCATCCTGCTGGTCATTTCTTACAGAACAATAATATTCCATAACATTCATATACCACAATTTACCCAGCCATTCTCCAATTGATGGGCATCCATTCATTTTCCAGTTTCTAGCCACTACAAATAGGGCTGCTACAAACATTTTGGCACATATGTAGGCAAGACTATGACTTAATAAAGAATCTCTAGGAACTTGTTTTAAGTATGTAGGAACTAATGAATTCTCTAGGTTCTCTAGGTTGGTAGATATGGAATAATATCTACACTGACAGACACTGCTAATATATCTCTATCTGTATTTTATCCATATATTTTTCCCCCAATTTTTTCCTTTTTTTCTAGTTGAGAAATTTTGTGAAATCACAATGATATAAGAAAGTCAATAAAACTATCTTAAATTATTAGTATTTTTCTAATGGAAAGTATAATCAAGACGGTATAATTATTGATTTTTTATACCTCTGAAACATTAATTCCTATACTGAATAACTTCTGGTTATTAAATTCTTTTACCTTTATAGTAGACACTCAATTATATCAGGAGTTTGTTGAGAGTACTAATGTGCCTAGCACTGTATACACATATAAGAATTGAATTGTTGAGATGATATAGTATATGGTGAAGCTAGTTTTCTTGTTAAATTTAATGACGTTTCACCTCCTTTAGATTTTTCTGATAGTGGCTCCTCTTTCTGTGCTCTATAATTGGAGAGATGAATTGAACACCTGGGGATATTTCAGAGTCACTATTTTGCATGGTAATAAAAAAGACAACGAGCTAATTCGAGTCAAGCAGGGAAAATGTGAAATTGCTCTAACAACTTATGAAACCCTTCGCTTGGGCTTAGATGAGCTGAACAGGTAAGAACATTCATCCCATCCCCAGTTTCTGTGTGTATCTTTTAATAAGTTTTTCTTCCTTGTTTTAGAATCTATTTTGAACTCTCATTATTCAGCATGATTGAAGTTGATTTCAAATTAAAATTTAAGATCACTAATATTAAAATTGCTTATTAAAATGAAAATGTTGGTGCCTCTGACTTCACTCTTTTTTTTAGTGCTTTCATATTCACCATGTCTGTCATGTTTAACAATTTGGGATTAATCCTCCTCTATTCAATTACCACATTTTATCAACTCTGTAATATATCCATCCCTACTCTGTAGTCTCACTACCATCACTTAATTGTAGGCTCATATTACTGCCCACCTGATTTATTGCAGACATTTTCTTCTACTCTTTCTCCTATTCTGACAGCTTTCATGTTTTTATGAGACTAATCTTCTTTACATATGCTCCTATTCAATGTGATTCTTTTGCTCAATAATCTTTAGCCTTGTATTTAGGCCCTTCTATAATATGGCATCACTATCTCTTTAAGCTTTTCTCATATTACTTCCTTCTATCACATACCAATATAATGTAAGTACTCTGTTTTTTAGACATACTCTCTAACTCCTTATCTCTGATACTTTGCTTACACTGTTTGCTGTGCTTGGAGTGCACATCTTTTTTTTTTCCCTGAGGCAGTTGGGCTTAAGTGACTTCCCTAAAGTCACACAACTAGGAAATAATAAGTTTCTGAGGTCAGATTTGAACTCAGGTCCTCCTGACTTCAGGGCTAATTCCCTATCCACTGCTCCACCTAGCTGTTCTTGCCACCTAGCTGCCCTAAAATGCACATCTTTTAAAACTAACTTTATAAAATATTTCATGCTGTTTCCTATCTTTAGGAACAAATTTCACTCACATAACTTGTTTAACATTCATTTAGCATTACTTTTGATTAGTTCTAATTTCTTTATGTTTCTTCTGTCTACTATAAGTTTCATGATTATTGGAACTTTTTCTAATTTAAATTTTATATACTCCTAGACTTTAGCTTAGTACTTTGAATAGACAGTGCTTAATAAATATTTAATTGAGTTGAATTGAAAGATTTTTTCCTGTCCCCTGATTATATTGTAGACACTTTGCTAAACTACATCACTGGGGAGTGTTTCCATACTGGAATAATCTAATAGCTAATTATATTGTCTAATCAGATCTTGATCTCTAGATGTTTAAGCTTTAATTCCATGACATATTAATTGTAATAATTTACATAACTGAGATTTACATATACTAACTGGTATGATTACCAAAGAATAAAAAGGGAGAAAATCAAATAACATAGAAACAAAGGACAGATAAGTTATAAATTCTTCATAAATAGGATAGGAAGGGGACTTTCATTTCATTTAAAAACTTAGATTTTTGTTTTGTTTTGTTTTTAATTTATAGAATAGAATGGTCTGCTGTCATTGTGGATGAAGCCCACAGAATCAAAAATCCCAAGGCTCGAGTTACAGAAGTTATGAAAGCTTTAAAGTGCAGCATTCGTATAGGCCTTACTGGTACCATTCTTCAAAACAACATGAAAGAACTTTGGTGTGTTATGGACTGGTGAGTGAAAAAACATTTTCATTTGGTTATTTTATTGTCTTTATAGAATGCTAGAAGAACACTAGAATACAGTGGATGGAGCAGGTTCTGGATACAAATCATGCCAATGACATCTGCTGTGTGACCTAATATATTTCTTAAAACTGAATGCTGATTTTTGTTTTGGGCGATAATTTAACAAATATTCAATGTTTTGTTGTTGCTCTTAGGGCTGTGCCAGGACTTTTAGGTAGCATGACTTACTTCAAGAAGCAGTTTTCTGATCCAGTGGAGCATGGACAGAGACATACTGCGACCAAAAGAGAGCTAGCTACTGGCCGAAAGGCCATGCAGAGACTAGCAAGAAAGATGTCTGGCTGGTTCCTGAGGCGTACTAAAACTCTGATCAGTGATCAGTTGCCTAAGAAGGAAGACAGAGTGAGAATTATGGATTTTTTAAATTTTAAACTTTGTTTTATTGTGATTTTCTGAATTTTAGGGTAGGTCCTCAAGAATTTAATAATTGAGACCCAGAATTTGAGGATTACTTTTTAGCTGGTTTGAGAATTACATTAAATAAGGGTTGTTAATATAATTCATTTGGACACTTAATAACTAGTCTAATTTAAAAAATGATTTTGGATTATTCTTTTCTTCTTTTAAACATGAGACAACGGGATGGGGGAACTGAAAGGGGAAATAATTATATTCAAGTAAATCTTAGAGTATTTACCTTCAGAAGATAAAGTTTGATAAATTTTATCTATTGTGTAACTGTTGATTCTTTATCTTCTTAGTCCAGAGAACATTAATAATCTCTCTGTCATTTTATGGATCAAAGATCTGGAGTTTGAAGGAATTTCTGAGGCAATCCAGTTTAATCTTTTTTATTTACAGATGAGGAAACTAAAGATCAAGGATGTTAAGTGATTTGGCTAAAGGCACACAGGTAGAAAATATCAGAGGCAGAATTTGAACCTAGGTCCTCTGAATCCTAAGCCAGTATCCTTTCCACTTTATCACATTGTAGGTCAATAAGATCACTTTCAATTGTATCACATTGTGGGTCAGCACAATTAATCACCTATTCTATGCTAGGATTCTGTGCTAAGATCTGAGATTACAAAGAAAAGCAAAAGAAAATTCCTCCTTTTGAGCTCTATTCTAATAAACTGATGGTAATATTTAAATTTTTGTTTGCTCTAAGAGTGAACACAGTCAAACTTTTCTATTATAATTCCCTGACACCCAGTATTCATTTTGTTAAAAAAAGAAAAAAGTTATAGCGGGGTAGCTAGGTGGTGCAGTGGATAGAGCACCAGCTCTGAGATCAGGAGGGTTTGAGTTCAAATTTGGCCTCAAACACTTAAAACATTTCCTGTGTGACCCTGGGCAAGTCACTTAACCCCAATTGTCTCAGCAAAAAAAAAAAAAAAAAAAAGAAAGAAAGAAAGAAAGAAAAAGGAAAAAAGTTATAGTAAAATGGAATTAATGTTTTTTAAAAAAAAGTTGAATTAACTATTTTTTCCAAAGGTGTTACTAAAGATTTTTCTTTAGTTTTAATATTAATTATTTGTGAAGTAGGGGAACAAAGAACTCAGGAAATAAAATAAAATGTCAGTTCATATTTTTGACATGATTTTGCTCTTTTTTAATTTAATTAATCTCTTGTATTTAAAAAAAACACTTTTAAAACATACAAATCTCTTGAGATTTATTGCCATCTTAAAATAAGAAAAGAAAGGAGAAAGCTATATCTCAAAATTGAGAGAAGTTTTTTTATGATGGTGTAACTATAGGAAGGAAAATTAATTTGTGAACTATTTGAGTAAGAACATTTGGTTAATATGAACTATATTGTGGTTATTATGCCTATTGAAATAGACCACTAATAATTCATGGATTTTTTATCTTGGCAGATAGTTTACTGTTCTCTGACAGAGTTCCAGAAGGCTGTTTATCAAACTGTTTTAGAGACAGAAGATGTGACCTTGATACTTAGAGCTCGAGAACCCTGTACATGCAACAGTGGCCGTAGAAGAAAAAATTGTTGTTACAAAGTATGCATTTTAGTATTTTGTTTTTATAGCTTGTTTTCGATTGTATTGTTCTCTTCTACCTTTAAGTAATAGATAGGTAGAATTCAAAATTACATCATCTCTTTCTTGTACAAATCATTTGTAAAGTCTTGGGAATAAGGAAGTGAGAATTATTGTGTTGGGCATATGATTATTAAATATATTTATATTAGGAAAAAAATATGAAGAATTCCTCAAATACCTTCATTGTCCACTAGTTTTACATTTCAAACTGCCTACTTGACACTCATACTCAAACTCAAGAGACTCATCTTCCTGTCAAAACCTGAAGGGATGGTGCTCCTATTTTCCCAATCACTAGGACTTAAACACTTAAAAAAATGTATATATATGTGTGTGCATGCGTGTGTGGGTGTATGTATATGTCTGTAGTATTCCAATTACATGGAAAATAATTTTTAACATTTGTTTTTAAAAATTTTGAATTCCAAATCTCTCCTTCCTTCCCTTTTCCTTTTTTCCCTCATTGAGAAGGCAAGCAATTTGATATAGGTTATATGCAGTTATACAGAACATTTTTTTATTAGGCATGTGGGGAAAAAAACACACACAGAGAACAAAAAACAATCCCCAAAAGTAAAAAAATATATATACTTCAATCTGCATTCAAACTTCATCAGTTCTTTGTTTGAAAGTAGATAGCAATTTTTGTCATAAGTTCTTTTGAATTGGCTTGAATCTTATTTCTGCTGAGAATAGTTAAGTCATATATAATTGATCAGACTATATTATTGCTGTTATTATGTACATTTTTCTCTTGGTTTTGTTCATTTCACTTTGTATCAGTTCATGTAAGTTTCTGAAAGCATCCTGCTCCTCTTTTCTTATAGCACAGTAGTATTCCATCACAATCAAACACATCTTTATTCAATCATTTGTTACTCAATTGATGGACATTCCCTCAATTTTGTACTTTTTTGCCATATAAAAAAAGTTACCCTAAATATTTTTGTATGCAAAGGGTTCTTTTCCTTTTTTTTTCTTTTTTCTTTTTAATCTCTAGGTTTCAGACCTAAGAGTGGTATTACTTGGTCAAGGGGTATATACATTGTTTTATGACACTTAAGGCATAGTTCCAAATTGTTTTCTATAATAGATCTTTTCATTGCATTAGTGTCCTATTTTCCATTTCTCTTCTAATAGAGGTATCTGTGAAATACTGTCATGCACATCTATCATAATTGACCTGATTGTTTTGTTGACTTTGATCTTCTGTTTATAAATATATTTATAGTTTGTTACAGTTTATGCCTTTGTATAATGCAAGACTGGATTTTATATTTTTCTTTAAAAAGAATCAGTACAATTTTCTTTAACTGAAATACAGACTGTAAATCCTCATTAAAGAGATGTAGTGTGGTTAAATCAACAATCTATTCTGTTTTGAGAAGTGAAGGCAATCAAGAGAGAAATCTGTATTATATGTCATGTCTGTGTGGGTGTAAATACGTGTGTGTACATATATGTATATACATGTAGGCATATGTATCTGTGTGTGTATATATACATATATGTATGTGTGTGGATATGAATGTGTGTGTGTGTGTGTGTGTGTGTGTGTGTGTGTAAGTGTGTAAATATAACTGTGTTTAGCTGTAGCCTGCTTGGGGAACTTGGGGGGGATGAAAGGAATTTTAAAAAAAGTATAAAAAGTTCACATCAGGGAACAAAAAAACTACATACAAAAAAGCAAAAAAAAAAAAAAAAAAAAGATGGATAGTCACAAATATGGCTTCTTTTATTGTAGGCTTTCTTGAAATGGAAATTTATTATTACATATTTTGAATCTTCCCTGATGTTCATGACAATTTTTTCCCTTTTTCTGTGTTTCTGTTTTATTTTCTTTGTTTTGCATTTAGTTCTAAATAAATAAATACATAAATAAATGCATGAACAAACAGATAAATAAATAAATAGAAATGAAGGCTGAACTTATAGCTGCTTCTGAAGCTCCTTCTCTCTTTCAAAGATAAGTCTTCTCTCTTCAAATTATCCCGTTTATAATGCTAACTCTTTAAGAACTTGGCATGTTTCACTTTGATCTTTGTATTTTTATTTTTCAGCTGTGTACGTCCCTCCTATTATACTATATGTAATAAACGTTTCTGAGTTAAGTTGACTTGAATTCATTTTACCCAAAATAACAGATAGGGAGTAAATGTTGAAAGCAGTACATGTATTCTGGAATCTCAGTTTTAGATATTTGATAATACATTCTATTTTTCCCTTTTTCTTTCAATTGTTCTAGACCAATTCATATGGTGAAACAGTGAAAGCCCTATATTTCAGTTATCTTGCAATCTTGCAGAAGGTATCTAATCATGCTGCACTGCTACAGATCAATAGCAACACCAGTAAACAGCAGGTTTGTCTCTTGGATTTTATCTTTATTATATTTAGATAAAAAACTGATTTGCCCATATTTGAATTGTTGAAAATAATTCAGATCATTGGAGTTTGTATAGTTGGAAAATAGTTTAAAGTTTTTAAAAAAATTAATAAATAATTAGTTTAAAAGTGGTTAGAATTAATGTAATTCAAAGTGAATTAGCTTCCAGTTTGTGTATGTAAATTTATACATATAAATATATATATTTCTATGTGTGTATGTGTATTTATATGTGTGTATATATATTTGCATATGTGTACACATTTAAACTTACATAATTATTTGCCTTACTATATCATAGTATCTGTATCATGATCTATGTAAACAAGAGAAGGATACAATTCTAATAGTCTGTATATTTGAATGGCAAGAGGGCTGCTTCATAAACTAATAAAAGCCAGTTAATCAAAAATTAAGTCTAATTCTGTAATTTTATTTTGTCCACTATCATGTATAATGGATACACATTTACATAACAGGAATAAAGGATAAGTTTTAATTAGTAATTTACAAGTACTTTGATTAGTAGTTTACCTTTTGATTTAATCAGAGTTTAAATATTGGGATCAAAGGATGATGAATACCATCAAAATGTCTTTCATTTTAGCATATAGTGTTGGAAAATCAAAATGAGAGAAGTCAAGGTACCTAAATACCTAAATCTAATCAAGGATTTTTAACATTTTGTCAGTTTGGTGAAGCCTATGGATCTTTCTTCAAAATAATGTTTTTAAATGTATAAAATAAAATACATAATTTACTTTACATGCAAAATAAACTAATTATATTAGAATGTAACTATAAAAATATTTCTTTAAAGCAAATTTGTAAACTACGGGTTAAAAAACCCTGTTTTAATTCCTAATGTTTCACTAATTGGCTGTATGAATCTGGTCAGCTGACCTCTCTGGACTTATATTTTTCTCATCTGTAAATTGAGGAGGGTAGAAGAGGTATTCCTTAATATCTTGTCCAGTTCTAGTATTCTATTTTTAATGGCTTAAAGTGTGGGTAATGATTCTGTTGGAATACATGGGAGCTGTTGGAATACATGGGAGCCACCTGACAGTGGCTGCTAGAGATCCAACCCAGACCTTCAGAATGAATCTCCTCTTGTGAGAGGATGCAGTTGCTGGTCTCTGACCTTTCTGACTGAAAGGGTGTTACGTAGTTTGACCTCTCTCCTATTCCCTATGCTTCCAATTTATCTCATTCCCAATCCACAACACCTGTGTCAGCAAAGGCTGCCTTGCAACTCCTTCAGATGCTATGATCCACAGCTATGGAGGCTCTTGGAGAATTGACCTGTCCCTTAAAATCGCTCTCTTTTTTTATCTTTTTCTATTCTGATAATCTGAACATTATATCGGTTTACATTTGGTATTATTATAATTTAAGGAACATATGATACTTGATATTAAAAGCCTGAAGAATTTTAGGTATTGTTGATTACATAAAAATTTATGTAAAGACCAGCGAAACTTTTTTTCACTTTAATGTCTAATGAGCCAGGGGTCAGATTGCAAACAGCAAAATGATCAGAGTAACACATTATTTTGAGTTGACAGAGTCTAAAGAAGACAGTTTCATGTTCAAATTTAGTTTACAATGGTTAGTGTCTTAAATAAGATTCTATTCACTCATTCTTCTTTCTATTTCCCCTGTTTTTTTTAGGAAACACATCTCAAAAGGATATGCAGTCAGGTTTTTTCAAAATTCAAAGATTTCATGCAGAAGAGTAAAGATGCAGCCTTTGAAACTATTTCTGATCCAAAATACAGTGGCAAAATGAAGGTAAATATTTGGGGGGGAATGGAGGAAATTATGTAAAGTTTAAATCACTTCACCTACTTCCACTTGAATCTCTGTAAAAATTGATTTTAGAATCAGCTTTTATGGGACAACTATATAATACAGGAGATAGAGTATCAATCTTGTAGTAAGGAGGACCTGAGTTTAACTTAGACACTTACTAGCTGTGTGATTGTGGGCAAGTCACTTAACCTTGATTGCGTTATTAAGAGAATCATATCCTTTTTAGAATATTTACTTCAGGCTTTTGCCAGTGGTTTGGCAATTTCAATATGATAAAAAATGATAACATTAAATCAATTTACAAGCTAATGGTGTGCCAATCAGATTATTAAGTGGGCATTTTATGGAATTACACAAAATAA
The DNA here is from genome assembly GCF_016432865.1 of Antechinus flavipes. Lineage (NCBI taxonomy): Eukaryota > Metazoa > Chordata > Mammalia > Dasyuromorphia > Dasyuridae > Antechinus > Antechinus flavipes. The sequence goes on along the minus strand of NC_067398.1, from coordinate 223,846,667 downwards.
TAAAAGCATTCAAATGGAGGAACAAAGATCTGGATTTTCAAAGGGAAATAATGTAGAAAAAAAAAGAGGGAAAAGAATTTTAGACTTTGAATTATAAATCTTAAATCACAAAAAATCTTTTAAAATATTGGTAAAAAGTAGATTAATAGAAAAAAATGACATGAAGAAGAATCATAAAAAAATTTGTGGTAGTCTTTTTCTTCTTTAAAATAATATAATATATAAGATGATGGTTTTCTTTGGGGGAGAGGGTAGGTTTCTTGGGGAAGGTTTTTCTTGGAGGCAGCCTTAGTATCAGTTCAGATCAATAATTAGCCAAAAACGCAGTCAGGTGATAAAAGTTCAGATCTTTTATTGTCTCTAATATAGCCCGGTTAGCTTAGAGGCCTATCTCTCTGCTTGGTTCCAAGAATTCCCTCCGAATGTCTTCAAATCCAAAGGTTTTTCCTTCAGCCTCTGCCTCTGCTTTCTTCAGCCTCCAGCCAGCACAAAGATGGAATGAATGTCTTGTCTCCTTTACTTGGGGCTCAGCTAGCTTTTTAGCAAGTCTTTCAGACTAGCTTGGTCTCAGTGGGGAAACTGCAGGAGCCCCGCCACCACAGTGGTGTGAGATGAAGTGAATCTGGTTGTGCCTCTGAGAGAGTCTTCTCAGTCTTCCGCTGAACTCTCGACTTGTAGCTTCTTCCTCTGAAAAACTCCTTCTGCTACCAGCCAGCCAAGTGGAAAAATATTCCATTGAATCAGTCTTCCCTGGCATATATAGGACTCTTCTGAGAGAATGGGATTATGGGTTTTCTCCCATAGTGCTCTCTGGCCCTAAGAGCTTTAAGGGAGGTATGAATTCAGATATCTCATACTAAATCCTGAAATTTCCCAAATGTGTGAACTCCAATGAGTAAAGGTGTGAACACAAGCATTGCATCAATTAGTTCTACTAAGGACCTTGTTTCAGGTTCTGGCCCAAAACATCTTTTTGTAAGATCAGATCAATAATCTATCAACTCTAATGAGTTAGCAGTTTGTAAAGATTCCAACATCTCCCCCTTTCTTTTGTTTTAGAACTCAGGGTGGTCATGACCTCCCTGACTTCTCAAGGAAGTGAGAACCCCCCAAAAAAGGTGATCACGCTTTCCCTGACACCTCAGGAAGGGAGATGAAAACACCAAAGGAAATAGGAAATCAAATCAGATAGCGGGTTTCTGAAGGGGTTCACTTGAAACAGGTATATATAAATCCATCAATATGGGAAGCATTACACATAATTTACATAAGCACATAGCAATATAACACAGGCTAGTAGTAATGTAACAAATAACAAGAATCACCATGAAAATTCAAGTACTGCAATAGTCTCATCAATAATTTTTCATCTCAAGGAATCCAATGATTCTTGCTGGTTTTTCAAGAACTAAAACAGTTTCATCTTGTGTTAGGAAATCCAATGATTCCTGAAGATTTTAAGAGTCTTTTTAACAGTCTCATTGTCAGCCATGCTCTTTCAGTGTCAGATGTTTCTTAATTCTCCTTTGTTTTGAAGTTTTTCTCTTGTTCTATTTCATCTCAGGAAATCCAGTGATTGTTGCTGGTTTTTCAGGAACTGAAAGCTGAAGATTTTAAACTTCTTTTGACAGTCTCATTGTCAGCCATCTGATTCCTTCTCTACCTGTGGAAATATAAGCATTCTCTCTTCCCCAAGTAGTTACTCATCTAATTCCCTTTTATTTACCACTTTTGGGATTTCTCCTCATCGTCTGGTAATTACATTGGAGCTGTTTGCACTGGACAGTGCCCAGCTGGGTTAAAAATATATATATTCTCCCCAACTGTAATCTTAATTGCTTTTCTGTTGGTTGATGACATCAGAGTCCTGAATTTCTCTCTGGGTGTAACCTCAGCTGCTATCATGCCCCACTGTCCTTTGATTGATACTTTGGAGCTGGGTCCTGCCTCTCATTTCTCTGGGTCATCCTACATTCAGAGGCCCAGTGAAAGCCTCGGTTACATTTTGGACATGGGGTTTGGGTTTTCTCTCACCCTGTCTTCTCACTCTATCTCCATATCTACAATGAGCTCTCAAATGTCCAACTTTTCCACACTGAAAACAATGACGAGTTTCTCTAGAATTTCTTTGCCAAGAAGGACCTTGTTTTTCCATGTTCATCATAGTTTGGGTATAATAAGCATTTGTGCCCACTGTGGCACAGCGTCTTATGATTGCCTCTAAAGAAGCATCTTTGTCTAGCCCCCATATAATTCTTTTGCACACCTCATTGGCATTTTCCTTAGCCAAATGTCTAGTCATTATTTCTGTTGCTGCATTGTCTCCAATGGTTCTTATTACAGCTGTTTGCAGATGACCCACAAAATCTGCAAAAGGTTCATTGGGACCTTGCTCTATTTTTGTGAAAGCATTATTTCCATCTTTCTGTCCAGGGAGAGAATTCCAAGCTTTTATTGCAGCCTTAGAAATTTTCTCATATACTGTTATGGGATAAAAAATCTGTTCTGAACTCTTTGCATACTGACCTTGACCAGCTAGTTGGTCAAAAGTAATTTGTCCAATAGCTCCTGTTTGTCTATTGCGTTGGGCTTGAATCCTACATAATTCATGAAACTCTGAAAGCCACAATAAATTTTGTTCCAGTTCTAGACATGTCTTAGCTATGGATTTCCAGTTATTTGGGGTTAAGATTTCATAAGACAAATTATCTAGTAACATCTTCACATAAGAGGATGTAGCCCCATAAAGAGTGCAACCCTTTTTCAAATCTTTAATTTTTTCCAAATTAAAAGGAGTGTATTTTCTATCTTTTTGACCTGAAGAGTCAAGCTTTTCAATAACAGGATATGCATTTATAAAATCAGATATATCTTCTCCTTCATTTTTTGCTTTAATTAATGCCTCTTCTAATCTTGTCATATTCTTCTTTCCAGGAGACACTGATAGTGTTTCTCTCCCTCCCCCTTCTTCTACCACCCAGGAAGGGTTCATTGAGGGGGGAGGGTCATGAGATGTGGAATGACCTAATTCCTTCTGCTGTGAAGTATCATACTCAGAATTGTACTTAACTCCATTCTTATCTGATTCTTGCTCCTTTTCACCTAGTATAGTTAACACTTCTCCCTGCTGCTGTTTCTTCTTTTTCCTTATTTTAATACTTATAAAATTTACTAAAGCTAGTTGTATTAAATTATATGTTTTAAGTACGTCTTTGGAAATTGAGTTAGGCCCATTTTTATTATAAAATTGACAAAGATCATCTCCTACCAATTTCCATTCGTTTAGATCTAATTCCTTTTCCAGAGAGAAATAAGGACATATGTGCTTTACAGTTTGTAAAAGTTCAGTGATCTGCTGTAAAATTATTATTAAACCTTGGCTTTCCATAACTTTGACAATGCTCTCTAAACATTTTCCTTGAACAGAAACAGAAGGCTGTTATCTAAACATCTGTCCCATCTTAGCTGAAATTCTACTTTAACTCTTTTAGCAAAATTTCTTTGTTGCACTCACCCTAATTTCTGGGTTGAAGAGTCTTTTCCACTGGAATCAGGATTTTGTCAGTCTCACGTTCAGGGTGCCAAAATGTGTTGATCTTTTTCTTTTTTAAAATAATATAATATATAAGATGATGGTTTTCTTTGGGGGAGAGGGTAGGTTTCGTGGGGAAGGTTTTTCTTGGAGTCAGCCTTAGTATCAGTTCAGATCAATAATTAGCCAAAAACACAGCCAGGTGATAAAAGTTCAGATCTTTTATTGTCTCTAATATAGCCCGGTTAGCTTAGAGACCTATCTGTTTCAAAGTTCTGGCCCAAAACATCTTCTTGTAAGATCAGATCAATAATCTATCAACTCTAATGAGTTAGCAGTTTGTAAAGATTCCAACAAAAATTAAACCCAATAACCTATTCACTAAATCTGAGAATATAAATTATTTGGAGAAGAACTATTTTTGAAAAGAATACTGTAAAACTTTGAGAGTTATTGGACAGAAAGCTTTGGCCAGGGATCCTTATCCTGGGATACATGGATAAATTTCAGGACAATTTATGCATATGAATTATGACCATTATGTAATCATGCATATATATTTATACACATATATGTATAAATATATTATAAATATATACTCTAAGAAGGTCAAAGACAGAATATACACATTTCTATCCCTGTCTTTATCTCTGTTATTAACAGATTCAAAGTTTGCTCCAAAGAACAATCAAAAATATAAATATATTTAAAAATATGTATGTTTCCCATAATAAAACTCCTTGAGGGCAAGTTCTGTTTCCTTTTTGTATTTCCTGTGTGTCAAATAATCCCTGGTACAAATTAGTGACTAATATATTTGTTGGTTGATAAATTGATTCTTAAGAGAAGAATTGCAAATCATTAACAGCCATAGGAAAGATTCAAGTCAGCACATTTTTGAGGTTTTCCTTCACATCCAGCAAGGTAGTCAAAGTGATAAAAGATAGAAATACCAATAAGAGAGGAGTGGGAAAGAATGGCACACTAACACATCGTTACTAGGACTGATCATTGCATCAAGTATAATGGAAAATAGTTCTAATTTTGCTAAAATAAATGATAAAAATATCTGGATTCCTTGACCTACAAACTATAGGCATATATTCCAAGGAATTCAAAGATAGAAAGATTCCATATATACCAAAATATTAATAGAAGTACTATTTGTAGTAGTAAAAAATAAAAAAAAATAGGTTGATGCTCATTACTTGGGGAATAGCTGAAGAAATGGTTATATATAAATATAATGGAATATTGCGCTATGCCTTAAGAAAGAAAAATATGAATAATTCAGAGTTACATAACAAAACTTGTATAATGATGTGTAATTCAGTAAGCAGAACCAGGAAAACAAAATACCCAATTATTGCAACAAAGTAAATGAAAAGAACCAAAAAAAAAAAAAAAAATTAGCCTTCTGACCACCATATAAGGACCAGAGTACAGCTTCAACCAAGAGATGAGAAAATGTAGTTCCCTTTTCATTGGAAGATTGGGAGATAGTATTGGTATAGAACACTGTCATTTACTTCTGTACATTTCTGATCTCTTAGTTGGTTTTATGGAACTTCCTTTTATCTCTTTCCTTCTTTGTTACAAAGAATAAATTGCAGTATTGAATAAAGGGAGGGAAATACTTGAAATAAAGGTGATTAAAAAACAAAAAATATAAAGATAAAATAAAAGTATATTAAAAATATCAAATTTATACATAAAGTATATCATAGTTTATCTTCTAGGTAAAACTATGTACATGAGGATAGCAGGGAATTATGATAATGGACAAGCCAATTAAATACTCTTGTGTCCCAGGAAACTCCCTAAGTCTGTAGAACGGTTGTTAATATGCATTAGTAGAAAGGATTTCATCAGTTGAAGTCCCCTTTGCAAATTAAAAGGCAAATCTAGACAAAAATAATGTAAATAATTGCTTTGTGCTGTGTTGAATTTTTTTTAATCTATACATCATGTGACTAATTTTCTTTTCTATTTTATTAGTAGAATAGTTTTTCTAATATTGAAACATCCTTGCATACATAACAATTGGATATAATGAATAACTTTTTGTACTATTGCCAGTTTTTCATAAACCTTATTGTAATGTTACATCCCTGTTCACTGTGATATTGACCTTTAGTTTTTTTCGGTTTTGTTCATTCTTGATTTGTGTCTCAGACTCAGTTTCTTACATGATGGTGTTGGTACATTGAGAACAACTTATGTAGCAGAGAATAGAAAATGATTATTCATTAAATATTTGATAATATTCATTGTAAATCCCTTTAATTTACTAGATTTTCCTTTCTAAGCTTGTTTATATCTTGCTTAATTTCCCTTTCTAATGTTGGAATTTGGGGTCTTTATTATTAGTTTTTCTCTTTTCATTGTTTTATGACAGGATTCAGTTGGGTTGCATAAACCAACTGCATAAAGATTGCATAAAGGGGTGAATCTGGGTTGAGGATGTCATCAAAATTGTGAGCCTGGGTTACTGGGAGAATGATGATGTTCTTGATAATAATAATAGGATTTGGAAATATTGAAGGTCTGTGGAGAAAGATAATGAGTTCTGTTTTGGATGTATTGAGTTTGTGATATCTAAATACCAAGAAGATTGAAGCAAGATTGGAGATTAGGAGAGATATTGGGTTAGATAAATAGATCTGAGAATCATCTGCCTACAGATATGATGAGACCACCAAGTGAAATAATATAAAAGGAAAAGAGAAGAGCATCCAAGACATGGTCTCGGAGGACATCCATGGTTAGTGGTCACAGCCTGGATGGAGATCTAAAAAGGGATCAGTGCAGTCACAGATTGGACGAGAATCAGTAGAAAGCCTTGCCATTAAAATCTAGAGCAGTGTCCAAGAACAGGGAGATAGTTAAAGGTTCAAAGACTTTAGAAAAGACTATAAAAATGAGGACTGATAAAAGGTTATTACATTTGAAAATTAAGAGGTAAATAGTAAATTTAGAAAGAGCAGTTTTAGTTGAATAATGGGGTCATAAGCCAGAATGCAGGTTTAGAAGAAAGTAAGGAGAGAAAGTAAAGAGATCTAGTTTAGCTTATTCTCTCAAGGAGTTTAACCATAAAAGGGAAGAAGAATAGAGCTAGTGAGGATGGTTGAATTAAGTTAAGGGTGTTTTTGTTTGTTTTTTTAAAGAAAAAAGATTTGGGTATTTTTGTAAGTAAGAGAAAAGTAGGTTATAGACAGGAAGAGATTGTAGATTAGTGAGAAAGTAGGACCTGTAATGAGACCAGAGATATGTATTTTGGGAGAATTTTATCTTGACAAAACCAAGACAGAGACTGGTCAGGATCCCAAACATAAGCATCTTGAGAGTAAGAGCAATCTTTAACCATAGTATTTCCAGCCAGGTCCCCACAGCTTTCTGGAAGTGCTGCCTGGCAACTGCTTTTATTGATGCTGCCATTTGAGAAGCCACAGCTACTGAGACTCAGAAAAGAAAGGTTCTGACATCAGTGAATCTCAGTCTGATTGTTCAGCATCAGAAATAGATATGGTGGAAATAACACTCCACAAAAGACATTACTGTCTCTTTGGTTGCTACATCCTAAGCACCATAAGACCTATCAGCTCCTGTTAGAATGTGATCTTCTTGAAAGCAGGATGGTTTACTTTTCCATTTGTGTCCCTGGTGCTTAGTATAATACTTTACACATAATAAGTGCTAAATCATTCCTGCCTCCCTCATCTCCTAATTCATCTGGAAAGGGGAATGGTGATACAAAAAAGCATGATTTCATCAAGAAAAGATCATTCTATACTAATATCATTTCCTTTTTTGATAAGATTAGTAAACTTGGAGCTGAAGGAACTGCTGTTGTATAGAATTTACCCAAAATTTGGCAAAACTTTTGATGAATTATTTAATGGCGCATTTCTTGTGGAGCACATAGAAAAATGTGGACTAGATAGGAATATAAATAGATGGTTTCAGATCTGGTTGATGGCTAAATCCAAAGATTAGTTGTTAACAATACCATGTCAGCAGAGCAAAAGATTCCCAATGGAGTGCTAGGGATTTGGACTTGAATCTCTTCTTCTAAAATTTTTGTCAGTAACTTGGAATAAAATTTATAGATGACACAAATCTGGAGGGAGAGCTAACATAATGGACAATAGCCAGGATCTAAAAGTCTGGTAGTGATATATATTAGGAGTGTAATGTGGCAATTAAAAAAAACAAAACAAATAAACAAACCAAAAACTCTAATGCATTCTTGGATTGTTTTAAGAGAAGTACATTTCTAGGAAGAGTGATGATCAACTACTCTGCCTTGGTCAGACTCCATTTGATGTCTTATATTTAGTTTTGTGTAGCATGTTTTAAGAAAGACTTTTGTAAGCTGTACTCTATCCTGAGAAGTAAAAGAAAAGATACTAAAGAGTCTGGAATCCATGTCATTTGAAGAAAATTGAAGAAATTGTGTGTGTTTGCTATAGATGGAAAGGACTGTCACATGTAGGAGGGATTGTACTAGTTCTGCTCTGTCTCAGATGGCTGAACCAGGAAAAATGGAAGAGTTTTGTTTGCAATGTTTATAGTTACAAATTAACTATAATTAATCATAATTGATAAAGATGGTTTCTTTTAGTATTAGAAGCAACAATAATGTTAGTCTAGTGCTAAAACTTACCTTAATATTTCATTAGACTTTTTTTGGTTTTAGTTATCTCCTGAGATTAAAATATCAGTTTGTAAATTGAGATTCTCTTTTATTTTCATTATCTTTATTTTGTGTGTGTATTTATATATTAACACTTATGTGTATATATTCTGTAATCCTGTGAAATAAAAGATACATTCTGATAGTTTATTTTTCTTTTATTAGCCACTTAGTTCAGCTGAACAATTATTTTTCACTCAGCTAGTAAAAGATAATGGTATAGTGGTTTTCATCCATTTAAAATTCAAATATGTATGTCTGAAAAAAATTTAAGTAGAATTGAGAAGCCACAGCTACCGAGACTCAGAAAAGAAAGGTCCTGACATCAGTGGATCTCATTCTGATCGTTCAACATCAGAAATAGATATGGTTTTATCAATAGAAATAACACTCCACAAAAGACATAACTGCTTGTTTACTACATCCTAAGCACCATAGGACCTATCTGCTCCTGTTAGAATGTGAGCTTCTTGAAAGCAGGATGGTTTACTTTTCCATTTGTGTCCCTGGTGCTTAGTATAATACTTTATACATAATGAGTGCTAAATCATTCCTGCCTCCCCCATCTCCCAATTTATCTGGAAAGGGGAATGGTGACACAAAAAGCATGATTTCATCAAGAAAAGATCATTCTATACTAATACCATTTCCTTTTTTGATAAGATTAGTAAACTTGGAGCTGAAGGAACTGCTCAAATTATTTATTAAATTGCTCAAATATTTATTAACTGAAATAAGAAGCTTATTTAAAAAAATAAATTTGCATTAATATCTTTAGTTTTTACATCATCTGCATTTCTCAATATGTTGTTCTCCCCCTGCCAAAAAGACATTCCTTGTAATAAAGAATGAAAATCAAGAAGAAAATGTTAAGCAAAATTCACTAACATACTGAAAAAGTATGACTTTATATCCAGTGTTCTACACCTGTAGTCCCCAGCCTCTGTGAAGAAGCAAAGGTGGGTATGTGCAAGAATATTTGTGGCAGGTCTCTTTGTAGTGGCCAGAAACTGGAAACTGAGTGGATGCCCATCAATTGGAGAATGGCTGAATAAATTGTGGTATATGAATATTATGGAATATTATTGTTAAATAAGAAATGACGAGCAGGATGATATCAGTAAGGCCTGGAGAGACTTACATGAACTGACACTGAATGAAATGAGCAGGACCAGGAGATCATTATATACTTCAACAACAGTACTATATGATGATTAATTCTGATGGACATGGCCATCTCCAGCAATGAGATGAACCAGATCAGTTTCTTTTTTTTTTTTTTTAATTTAAATTTTATTTTATTTAATAATAACTTTGTATTGACAGAATCCATGGCAGGGTAATTTTTTACAACATTATCCCTTGCACTCGCTTATGTTTCGTTTTTTCCCCTCCCTCCCTCCATCCCCCCACCCCAAGATGGCAAGCAATCCTATATATGTTAAATATGTTGCAGTATATCCTAGATACAATACATATTTGCAGAACCGAACAGTTCTCCTGTTGCACAGGGAGAATTGGATTCAGAAGGTAAAAATAACTCGGGAAGAAAATCAAAAATGCAAATAGTTCACATTCGTTTTCCAGTGTTCCTTCTCTGGGTGTAGCTGTCTCTGTCCATCATTTATCCATTAAAACTCAGTTAGGTCTCTTTGTCATAGAAATCCACTTCCATCAGAATACATCCTCATACAATATCGTTGTCGAAGTGTATAATGATCTCCTGGTTCTGCTCATCTCACTTAGCATCAGTCCATGTAGGTCTCTCCAAGCCTCTCTGTATTCATCCTGCTGGTCATTCCTTACAGAGCAATAATATTCCATAACATTCATATACCACAATTTACCCAGCCATTCTCCAATTGATGGGCATCCATTCATTTTCCAGTTTCTAGCCACTACAAACAGGGCTGCTACAAACATTTTGGCACATACAGGTCCCTTTCCCTTCTTTAGTATCTCTTTGGGGTATAAGCCCAATAGAAACATTGCTGGATCTAAGGGTATGCACAGTTTGATAACTTTTTGGGCATAATTCCAGATTGCTCTCCAGAATGGTTGGATTCGTTCACAACTCCACCAACAATGCATCAGTGTCCCAGTTTTCCCGCATCCCCTCCAACATTCATCATTATTTTTTCCTGTCATCTTAGCCAATCTGACAGGTGTGTAGTGATATCTCAGAGTTGTCTTAATTTGCATTTCTCTGATCAATAGTGATTTGGAACACTCTTTCATGTGAGTGGTAATAGTTTCAATTTCATCATCTGAAAATTGTCTGTTCATATCCTTTGACCATTTATCAATTGGAGAATGGCTTGATTTTTTATAAATTTGAGTCAGTTCTCTATATATTTTGGAAATGAGGCCTTTATCAGAACCTTTAATTGTAAAGATGTTTTCCCAGTTTGTTGCTTCCCTACTAATCTTGTTTGCATTCGTTCTGTTTGTACAAAGGCTTTTTAATTTGATATAAAAAAAATTTTCAATTTTGTGATCAGTAATGGTCTCTAGTTCATCTTTGGTCACAAATTTCTTTCTCCTCCACAAGTCTGAGAGATAAATTATCCTATGTTCCTCTAATTTATTTATAATCTCGTTCTTTATGCCTAGGTCATGGACCCATTTTGATCTTATCTTGGTATATGGTGTTAAGTGTGGGTCTATGCCTAATTTCTGCCATACTAATTTCCAGTTATCCCAGCAGTTTTTATCAAATAATGAAATCTTATCCCAAAAGTTAGAATCTTTGGGTTTGTCAAACGCTAGATTGCTATAGTTGACTACCTTATCTTGTGAACCTAACCTTTTCTACTGATCAACTAATCTATTTCTTAGCCAATACCAAATGGTTTTGGTGACTGCTGCTTTATAATATAATTTTAGATCTGGTACAGCTAGACCACCTTCATTTGATTTTTTTTTTTCATTAATTCCCTTGAGATTCTCGACTTTTTATTGTTCCATATGAATTTTGTTGTTATTTTTTCTAAATCATTAAAATATTTTCTTGGAAGTCTGATTGGTATAGCACTAAATAAATAGATTAGTTTAGGGAGTATTGTCATCTTTATTATATTCGCTCGGCCTATCCAAGAGCACTTAATATTTTTCCAGTTATTTAAGTCTGACTTTATTTGTGTGGAAACTTTTTTGTAATTTTGCTCAAATAATTCCTGACTTTCCTTTGGTAGGTAGATTCCCAAATATTTTATGCTATCAACAGTTATTTTGAATGGAATTTCTCTTTGTATCTCTTGCTCTTGGATTTTGTTGGTGGTATATAAAAATGCTGAGGATTTGTGGGGATTTATTTTGTATCCTGCTACTTTGCTAAAATTATGAATTATTTCTAATAGCTTTTTAGTAGAATCTCTGGGAACCAGATCAGTTTCAATAGAGTAGTAATGAATTGAACCAGCTATACCCAGCAAAAGAATTCTGGGAGATGACTATGAACCATTACATAGAATTCCCAGTCCCTCTACTTTTGTCTGCCTGCATTTTTGATTTCTTTCACAGGCTAATAGTATTCTATTTCGAAGTCCAATTCTTTTTGTACAGCAAAATAATTGTTTTGACATGTATACTTATATTGTATTTAACATATTGTAGTTTAACATATTTAACATGTATTGGTCAACCTGCCATCTGGGGGAGGGGATAGGGGGAAGGAGGGGAAAAATTGGAACAAAAGATTTGGCAATTGTCAATGCTGTAAAATTACCCATGCATATAACTTGTAAATAAAAAGTTATTAAAAAAAAAAAAAACCAAAGGTAGGAGGAATGTAGAGATGCCTTCTTATAGTTCTTCTATGAAACTGAGTTTGGTCACATTAGAATTTTATTGCATTTATTTTTGACCATTTTATAATTTTTTTTTTCTGGTAGCTTATTTCACTTTGCATTAGTTAATGTATGTTCTCTCAGACATCTTGGTATTCATAATTTCTTACAGCACAGTACTACTTCTATTCAGAAACTAAAGTTTGCTTGGCCATTACCTAGTAGATAGGCACATACTTTGTTCCTAATTTATTCCTACTACAAAAAGTCCTGCTGTCTGTATTTTGGTTTATGTAGAACTTTTCATTTTGTCATTGACTTTTTTGGTCTTATACCCATTAGTAGAATCTCTGGGTTAAAGAGAAATGGATGTTTTACTCTCTTTTTATGGTTATATATATTTTTTGTTTCACCTGGGTAATTCTTAACAGCCTTCTCAGGCCTTGCTATTTTGCCTTTTTCTTTACTTACAGCTCAAATTCTTTTGAAATTATAGTATTCTGTGACTTGGTTGCAAATGTCATTAGAAAACTATTGATCTTTAACAGATAGGCCATTGTTTCAAGGAGAAATAAGCTTCTCCTTATTAAAAGTTATTAAAAGCACTTCACAATTTTTCAAGTGCTATCCAACTTATCTTCCTATTATTCTCTTTCTAACTAGTTATCACTTTTATATAAAGCTCTGGGTTATTTGCTTTCTCATTAGAATGGTGTGTATGTGTGCAGATGATCTTTGTTAGATGGTCAGTGTCAGATTTAGGAAGCTACAGCCATAAACAGAAGGAGAAACTACATTCTTCTAATTATTTTGAGAAGCCTTGTCTCAAGATAGTTAGCCCCTTCATATAGTGAGAAAATATTAAATTTAGAGAACTTTCAGATATAGTGTATATTTCGATATATAGAGCTTTGCATTCTAGTTTAGTGCTAAACTGATGCCATATAGATGTTTGGGAAACTAATTCATTTTTGGATATCTTGTTAAAATACTATTTACTCTTAAAAATAATTGCAAGTTTTTTAGAAATTTCAACTATTTGTTGCCAATATAATTATAATATTATTTGACAGGAAACCTTAATTCTGTGTTTGACAGGGGAAAAGATGTAATGAAAAAGAAGGTTGAGGTTACAGAGACATGAAAATAATTTCTTAGACATTCTAACATGATAGGTAATTCTACATGTATGAATTATACCTCAAATGGCCACTAGTTAACTACCATTCTGTGGTTCACTTCCAGGTTCTTCAGCAGCTTTTAAATCATTGCAAAAAAGCCAGGGACAAAGTTCTTCTTTTTTCCTTTTCTACCAAGGTAAGTACCTTATGATTTGTATTTATTACTGACCTCAGCAATAACTCCTGAGGCCTAAAAAAGATGACAGCAGCAGCTGTTAGCCACATTTTCTTTTCTATACACCACTGAGAGTGGTGATTAGGTAAGCCACATAGTCTTTAAAAGGAGATTTGAATCTTCGGTACAGCAAGGACATCTTCAAAGTTTAAACTCAAAAATATCTTATCTATAGATATATAAAGATTATATATATATATATAATTTTCCTCTCTAATGGCTATTTTTAAAAGATCTGCCGTATGAAAGTCTGTGACAGAGCTTTATTCACAATATGTACTAATAAATAATTATTGGTTTGATTAAATGAATGGCCAAAAGCTAAAATAACATTCTATAGTAAAGCAAACATAATCAGCACTAAGTAAATAACATGCTTAATTATTTATACTTTTAAATGGAATGTTTTGGGTTTCTTTGCATTTAAAAAAATCTGCAAAATAATTAAAATTTGAAAATGAAAGAATGAAAATTTTTTTTAAGAAATCAATTTATTAAATACTTACTATGGGCCAGGCACTGTGCTAAGTGTAGAGAATATGAAGAAAGAAAAAATACTAGTGCTTCACTTAAGGAGCTTATAATCTAATGGTGAGACAACTTGCAAACAGCTACATACAAACAAGATATGTACTCAGTAAATTGGAGATAATTTCAAGGGAAAAACACTAGAAATAAGAGGGATGAAGGATGGCCTATGAAATAAAATAAGATTTTAGTTGAGATTTGAAGGAACTCAGGATGCATAGATGAAGAGGGAGAGAATTCAAGCCACAGGAATAATGAAAAGTCTAATTTCACTGGATCATAGAATACTTGAGGATGAGTGAGGTATAAGATAACTGGAAAGGTAGGAGATAACCCGGTTATAAAAGAGAGAATAAGAGGGAAGTAGAAGTGAGAAGTTGAGAATGACACCTTGATTATGAGGTTAGGTGACTGGAAGACTAGTCTTCACAGAAACAGGAAAGTCCAAAAAGCAGGTAAGTTTTGGAGAGAGAAAAAAAAAAGTTCAGTTTTGAACATGTTGAGTTTAACTTTGCTTACAGAATTGTCCAGTTTGAAAAATCCATTAGATATTTGTAACTATAAGAGACAGTCAGGAGACAGATTAAGGCTAGATTAATAGAATTGATAATCTTCAACAAAGAGATAATAATTGAGTCTATGAGCAGTGTTTAGATCACCAGGTGAAATGATAAAGAGGGAAAAACAAAAAGGGCACAAGACAGAGCCTTATGGGACACCCAAAACTAGCAGGTATGACCTAGACAAAGATCAAGAACAATGAAAGGAAGTAGTCAGATAAGTAAAAGATGAACCAGAAGATAGTAGTGTAACTAAAACCTAGAGAGAAGATCATCATTGTTAAAGATTGCAAAGAGAGTGGAGGATACACTTAGAATGAAGAACAAGTTTTGGTGTTGTAAGGCAGAGGCATGGTGGAATGACAATAGACTGATCTAAAAAGGGCACTTCAGAATTCATGAATATGGAAGTAGTGTATTTGTGGGTGATTGTAAGTTTAAGAGTATGACTATTTGTCTGTGACTGCAGGGCAAAATAGATTTCTATTAATCATATTGAAGAGGAAATTGTGAGCAAGAAATATTCCAACTCTCTACCATGATCTGTGAGTCAGGTTTTATCATCAAAAATGCAACCAATCCTGGAAAGAATGCCCAAGAAAAATGTATCATCAGGAAGGAGCCAGGTTTTAGTAAGTGCAAGAACATGGAATATTTAAATATAGAAAAGTTAATTTTCAGGTTATAATTAATAACATTTTCTTTATAATGATTTGATATTTGTTATAACAGGTATTAATGTTTCCTTGTTTGTCTTTTTTTTTTTTTTTAAACCAGTTACTAAATGTTCTGGAGCAATATTGTATGGCCACTGGGCTAGATTACAGAAGACTTGATGGAAGTACCAAGTCAGAGGAAAGGGTTAAGATAGTGAAAGAATTCAACACCACACAAGATGTTAACATTTGCCTTGTCTCTACAATGTAAGAAAACTAATTTTATAACTTAATTATTAGCCTAATTATTTTATAATGTTGGAGAGAAAACTTTCTAAATCAAGTTATCATTGGATCAATGCTATGTCCAGTGTCAATTTGTATACTTTCTTTTCGTGAATTCAAATACATAGAAGAGAATGGACTATTACATAGAGAATCTTTTAGTTTATAGTTTTAATGATAGTTTAGCATTTACAAAGTACTTTCCTTAGAACAACCCTGTTAGGTTTGTGGTGAGGTATTTTGTTTATTTATTTTTGTGCAGGTGTGATACTACACAACAGAGCTCAGTATCATGCAAACTGTTAAGAATCAGAACTGAGACTTTATTTTCACTGCATTCTGCTGTATTTCACTGTATTCCTTTGTTGTTCTCCTTTACCTCCAATTTTTCACTTCTTCCCCCAGATTTAGAGTTCCAGCACTCAATCAACAAGTATTTATTATGCAACTACTCTGTCCCAGGCATTGATCCAGGCACTGAGGATCCAAATATAATGATTGAAATAATTTGTACTGTCAAACTTACACCTTAATGAAAAGTCTTAGGATGAGAGGAATGTGGCTTTAAATTCAAGCTGTAATGTCATTTGTCAAAAAAAAATTGTAATGAATTTAAAGCAATTTACAGAATTAAAATGTGTATGCAGCAGGAGAATGTAAATTTTTAACAGGACACATTTGTGTTAAGTGCAATATAAATGCAGATATTGTCAATTATTCTGGGTACATTGATTAACTCTGAGATTCCTGACTTTAGGCAAAAGGAAAAAATATTTTTTTAGGAAAGGGAACAAGCATGTATTAGGTGCCTGTTATGTGCCAGGCCTTGTGCTAAACATTTTACAAATATCTCATTTGATCTTTACAACAATTTTAGAAGGCTGGTTCTATTATTTATCCCCATTTTACTGCTGAGGAAACTGAAATTGACAGAGGCTAAGTGACTTGCCCAGGGTCACACTAAAAGTCTGAGAAACTCAGGTCTTCTTGACTCCAGGTCCAGCTTTCTGTTCACCAAGTCATGTAATTCTGATCTGTCAAAAAGAAAAATAAAAGCTTTGTCTGAAGAAATAGGTTTTTTTCCTTGACATGGAATTCTAAGAGAAAACTTTCATATGATCTCTTTGCAAAAGGTTAGAACAAAGACATCCCTTTTCTGAGCTTCTCAGTTTCCGCAGAAGGTGCCCCATCCTCTCATGCACCAGGTTCTTAACCTTCCCTTTGATGTTGGCCCTCATGAATTAGTGCCCCAAACTGGTACATAGAACAGAAGTGGAAGAAGGAGATATGGTTCACTATGGTGGAACTTTGAGAAAATGTTAAGGATATGAAGTTACTGTCAGTGAAACTAGAATGTATATAGTTAGTATGTGATTAAGTCATGCTTCAAAACGTGGTAGGCAGTGTATTAATTTGTGTGATCTCTTTGGAAGTATTAAATCATTGTGTGGGAATAAGTTTAATCAATATGAGTTAATGTGGTGTCAGAGGAAGAGTATTGCTCATTCTGGACTCTGAGCAGTTGAGAAAGTGTTACCTGCCTTTTGGATCTTTGAAGAATTAGAGAATAATAGGCACTCGGGTTTGCTGATGACTGATTTGTTATGTTGGTATATGATAAGAATGGCCTGGGTCCCAGTACTGATGTCCAGTGTAGATAAATAAATGTTTGAGGTGGAGGAGGCTATTATGGGGACTTGAAGTTGTCGACATCATTGTGCTTTGTTGCTATTCAATCTATTTTATTTTTAAAGTTTTATTTATATCTTTTGTTGATTCCCCAGCTGAACTTAGATTAAATGAAATGAACAAACTGGGAAAACAGGCTAGGACATTGGGAGCAGAATGTTGTCTGTTCTGTTACTTCCAATTTTGCTTAACCATTTTTCTTTTTGACATGGGAGGATTCCATGAGAGGTGGACAAAGTAGTTCAGCTACTTTTTTAGTGTTGTGATTAGTTATGTGATTATAATGCAGACTCTTTTTCTTCTGATTCTACTTTCTTTGCTCAGGAATAATTTATGTTGTACCATTTTCCCCAGAATTCTTTGTATTCATTTTTTTATGGTAAATTTTTATTATATTCACATTCACTTTATTCATTCCCTGATCACTGGACTCCCTCTCTTTATTCCTCTTTTCCTCCCTCTTTCCTTCCATGCCACAAAAACAGGTGCTATGAATATAAGTTCTAGAAATATAAATATAAAAAAGAAAGACTACTCCTACTCTCAAGAATCTTACAGGGGAAAATGGGGGAAACAAAAGAAAGTTGAAAAACAATAGAAAAGTAGCAGTTAGAAGAGATGGTGGAAAACTAAAAGAAAATGGATATAACCAAAGAAGTCAAAGTCCGAAATTAGTGTAGCAGAGAAAGAATGAAGAAATGTCAGAGGAGATGTCTAACTTTCTATAGCTCCCCCATTGTCAATTATTTTGATCTTTTATAATGTTTGCCAATTTTCTGGATTTATGATGAGAGTTTTTTTTAATTTGCATTTCTCATATTAGTAATTTAGACTAACTTTTAACATAGTTATTGACAGTTATTGATTGGTGGGGTATTTTTTTTTTCTATTTTAACATTTGCCTCTAATTCTAATTGACCAGGGAAGATTTCATTCATGATTTTTTTGAAGTATGTTATTTTGAATAATGTAGAATGTGTTTGTAGTTTGACTATGGGAGTTCAGGGTCCCTAAAACCATTTATCATATACGCTCTGATTTTCTTCCTTCTCTAGCTACAAGCTGAAAGTAATCACTTACTCTTTTCTTATAATACTTGTTTTGGATCTTAGTTTTACATTTTAAAATTATTTACAACAAAATTGAATCTTTTTGAAAGATTCAAATGGCGTTGACTCTATACTCTTAAAAAACACTTTTATTGATTGGGCTTAAAATGGGCTTTGCTTAGCTTCATTATACTGATAATTTAAAAAATATATTGTTGTAAAACATTGAAAAATAGTACTTACGGGTCTAAAAGACAACAGGGAGGACAATCACTTAATTTGGATACTAGTATTTTAGAGGATATTCTGTGTGAGTGGCAAAAAAGTAATTCTAGAAAAGATAAATATTTCTTTCTCATCACATTTTGGTTAGTGTGGAAAAGATTCTATTTGTCCTTGCTTATTTTGTAATAGTATAGCATTCAGTTTTTTGAAAGTAGAAGCCTAGCAAAGTTAATCCTTGAGCTGAAAACTTAATGAGTTGTATTTAAGTATTATCTTTTTTTTTTTTTTTTTTTAAGAAAGTGATATTCTTAAAGAACTTTCTAATATCATCTTATCTATTTTTTTCCTCCAAGGGCTGGTGGACTTGGCCTCAATTTTATTGGTGCTAATGTTGTTGTAATCTTTGACCCAACTTGGAATCCAGCTAATGATCTTCAAGCCATTGACAGGTATATGTTCGTGCTATCATTTGAAGTAACATATAAATATTGCTTCTCATGTAGATTTCTTAAAAATAGTATTTGATTATGAAATTTAGAGGTTCTCAAAATATTGTTATGATTGATTGAGTTAAGGGATGAAAAGGCAGAGAAGGAAATCTTGTTTAAGAATATTTAGGTCTGAGGTAGAACCAAGATGTCAGAATTGAAGTTAGGGAAGCACCTGAGTTCTCCCCAGAACCCCTCCAAATTTTAAAACATCAGAACTCACAAAAAAGACGAGTAGAACAGTTTTCTAGCTGAAGGCAGCCTGGAAGGTCAGCAGGGGGGTCTCTTGCGTTAAGGGGTATCTGGAGGGCTGTGCAATGCCAACACAGCTGGGTCCCAGGAAACCAGGAACAGTCTATGAGGCCTCTGAATTGTGGCAGTAGCTGGGATCTTTAGATGTGTCAGCCCCACAGACACCAAGGATGACTTGAAAGGAACCAGAAACATTAGTGTGTGAGGTGAGCCTCAGCAAATCAGGAACAGGCTTTGGAAGCCACTGAATCAACAGCAGTGGCTGCAGCAGTGACTATGGAAGTAAGAGTAGCAGCAACAGTAGTCATTTCCAGAGGTCTCAGCATAGAAGTAAGAGGGCTGAACATCTGGTCAGAGGGAGATTCTAGGAGCTTCTTTGTTGTTACTGTGTCAGGATTCTGTTGCTTTGCCCATACTCAGATCTGGGTAGCAGGACTGGCTCATATTAGGTCTGTAGAGGGATTTCTGAAAATAGTTACACAAACCCCTAAAGTTTGGAAATTACTATGATGAGAAAGAAGCTCAAAGTACACATTTAGAAGATGATAATAAAGTCAACATTTCTTTATCCAGAAACTCCCAGAAAAATAAGAAATTATCACAGGTCTGGAAAAGCTTAAAAGGGATTTTGACAATCAAGTAAAATAGTAAAATCAGAGAATATATGATAAGTAGTTTTAGGGACTCTGAACTCCCATAGTCAAACTACAAACACATTCTATATTGTTCAAAATAACATACTTCAAAAAAATCATGAATGAAATCTTCCCTGGTCAGTTACAACTAAAGGCAAATGTTAAAATAGAAAAAATTTTTTATCATATTTATGCAATTATCTTGCTGCATAAGAAAAATCTAATCAAAAAGGGAAAAAAATGAGAAAGAAAATAAAATGCAAGCAAACAACAACAAAAAAGAGTGAAAATGCTATGTTGTAATCCACACTGAGTTCCCATAGTCCTTGCTAAAGAGGAGTATGGCTTTCTTCATCACAAGATTGTTGGAACAGGTCTGAATCATCTCATTGTTGAAAAAAGCCACATCTGTCAGAATTGATCATCATATAATCTTGTTACCATATAGAATGCTCTCCTGGTTCTGCTTATTTTACTTAGCATCAGTTCATGCAAGTCCTCTTTGAAATCATCCTGCTGATCATTTCATATAGAATAATAATCTATAACATTCATATACCATAAATTATTCGGCTATTTTTTAACTGATGGGCATCCACTTAGTTTCCAGTTTCTTGCCACTACAAAGAGGGCTGCCACAAACATTTTTGCACATGTAGGTCGCTTTCCCTCCTTTAGGGATATAAGCCCAGTAGAAACACTGCTGAATCAAATGGTACACAGTTTGATAGCCTTTGAGCTATTGAATTCCAAATTGCTCTCCAAAATGTCCGCATCAATTCACAACTTCACCAAAACATATTAGTATCCCAGTTTTCCCATATCCTCTCCAACATTCATCATTATCTTCTCCTTTCATCTTAGCCAGAGGGGTGTGTAATGGTACCTCACAGTTGTCTTAATTTACATTTCTCTGATCAATAGTGATTTAAAGCACCTTTTCATATGACTAGAAATGGTTTCGATTTCATCTGAAAATTGTCTGTTCATATCTTTGACCCGTTATCAATTGGACAGTGGCTTGAATTCTTATAAATTTGAGTCAATTCTCTAAATATTTTAGAAATGAGGCCTTTATCAGAACCTTTAAATGTAAAAAACGATTTCCCACTTCCCATCTGTTCTTGTCTGTATTAGTTTTGTTTGTACAAAAACTTTTTAAATTAATACAATCAAAATTATCTATTTTGTGTTCAATAATGAACTCCAGTTCTTTGACCACAAACTCCTTCCTTCTCCACAGATCTGAGAGGTAAACTATCCTTTGTTCTTTTAATTTGCTTATAGTATCACTCTTTATGTTTCAATCATGAATCCATTTCGACCTTATCTTGGTATAGGATGCTAGGTATGAGTCAATGCCTAGTTTCTGCCTTACTAAATTTCCAGTTTTTCCAGGAGTTTTTGTCAGATAATGAGTTTTTGTCCCCAAAGCTCGGGTCTTTGGATTTGTCAAATACTAGATTATTATAGTCATTAAGTATTTTGTCCTATGAACCTAACCTATTCCACTGATTGACTACTCTATTTCTTAGCCAGTATCAAATGGTTTTGATGATTGTTGCTTTGTAAATATAGTTTTAGGTCTGGCACAGCCAGGATGTCTTCATTTGCATTTCTTATTCATTAATTCTTTTGAAATTTTTAACCTTTTGTTCTTCCAGATGAACTTTGTTATTATTTTTTCTAGATCTATAAAATAATTTCTTGGAATTTTGATTGGTATGGCACTGAATAAGTAAATTAATTTAGGTAGTATTGTCATTTTTATTATATTCGCTTGGCCTACTCATGAGCATGTGATATTTTTCCAGTTGATTGGATCTGATTTTGTTTGTGTGGAAATTATTTTGTCATTGTGTTCATATAGTTGAATATTCTTGACAAATAAATCTTGATAGCACAAGATTTAGTAGCTTCTACATTAAAGGATTAGTTACTTGAAATATGATTTTCCAGAGAGCTATAGTGCTAGGATTACAACCAAAACTCACCTACCCAGCTAAATTGAACATAATCCTTCACGGGAAAAGGTAGACATTCAGTGAAATAGAGGACTTTCAAACATTCTTGATGAAAATACCAGAGAGAGCTGAATAGAATATTTGACTTTCAAAAATAGGACTTAGGAGACGCATAAGAAGATAACAAGGAAAGGAAAATATAAGGAACTTAAGGTGATTGATCTTTTCACATTTTATTATGATAAAGTACTCATAGGAATTGTCTCATTGTTAAGGTATTTAGAAGGAGTGTAAACTAGTTAAAGGGCATAGATGTGAATTGAATATGAAGGGATGATTTCGAAAAATAAATAAATCAAGAGATGAGAGAGGGATGCCCTAGGAGAAAAGAAAAGGAAAGGTGGAATGGCATAAATTATCTGCCATAAAAGAAGCGTTTATAGTAGAGGGAAAGTGGGGAGGGCAGGGGGAGTGTGTGAACCTTATTGTCATCAGAATTGGCTTAAAGAGACAATAACATACTCAATATGAGTATAGAAATCTATCTTGCTCTGCAGGAAAGTAGGAGAGAAAGAGGTTATGAGGAGAGGTTAGAATAATAGAATAGCGGGCATATTGAGGGAGGGGATGGTCAGAAGCAAAACATTTTTGAGGAGGGTCTGGGTAAAATGAGAGAAATAACAGAATAAGCCAGGAAATAAAGTTAGTAATTGTGAAATGAATTTTGTAGCAAGTTTCTCTGATGAAGGCTTTATTTCTCAAATGTATAGGGAACTGAGTCAAATTTATAAAAATAAGAGCCATTCCCCAATTGAAAAATCATCCAAAAATATGAACAGTTTTCAGATGAACTAATGAAGCTATTTATTGCCATTTTTAAAAAGATACACAACTCACTATTGATTGGAGACATGGAAATTAAGACAATTCTGAGGTACTACCTCATACCTATTAGATTGGCTAATAGACTAGAAAAGGAAAATGACAAATGTTGGAAGGAATGTGGGAAAAATGAAACTTTAATGCATTGTTAGAATTGTGAACTAATTCAACCATTACTTAATATCCCTACTAGCCATGTATTCAAGAGAGATTTCTTTAAAAAGGGAAAAGGCCCTAAGTGTACAAAAATATTTATAGCAACTCTTTTCTCAAGTCAAAGAATTGCAAATTGAGGGAATCATTGCATCAATTGGGAAATAACTGAAAAAATTTTAGTATGTGATTATGATAGAATACAATTGTTCTATGAGAAATGATGAGCAGAATGCTCTCAGAAAAACCTGGTAAGTCCTTCAGGAATTCATGCAAAGTGAAATGTATTGTGTACAAAGTAAAAGCAATATTGTGGGATGATCAGCACTGAATGGCTTTGCTATTCTCAGCAATACAGAGATCTTAGACTTGTCTGAAGGATTTCTGGTGAAAAATGCTATCCATTCTCAGAGAAAGAACTGATTGTGTCTGAATACAGATTTTTTTAAAATGTTATTTTCTTGAGGTTTTTGTTGTTTTTTTTTTTTTTTTTGGGGGGGGGGAGATGAGAGGATCTATGTTTTCCTTCACAATTTGACTATTAGGGAAATGTTTTGCACATGTATCCTCTCAATGAAGGGAGGGAGAGATAGGAAGGGAGGAAGGGAGTGAATCTGAAACTTAAAGTTTTAAAAACAAATGTTTATAAAAATGTAATTGAGGGAAAATAAAATACTTTGGAAAAAAAAGAAAACCTCCTCCCAAAAGCATATAAATACTTTTTTTTAAATCACTTATTAATTGTAATGACCAAATTTGGGCTTCAAGATGAGAATAGGGGAAAAAACAAATCTTTTCTTTCATTCTTTGCAGAGTTGGGGATCTGTGTGTAATACCTTGTCTATAATATTGGACTTAGATGATATTGTTAATTTCTCTGAATGGCTTTTTATTTTCTTTTTTTCATTCTTTGTTTTAAGTGATAGTCTGTTGAGTCATAGAAGGGCAGGGACACTTCTAGAAATGGTGATGACATAATAAAAATAATCAAGATTTTGAAGTTTTAGATGAACATAGAACTATGTATTACCTCCTATCACAAAACTTTTTCAGTTAATTTGTTTTTGTTTTTGTTTTTTTATAGAGCATATAGGATCGGGCAATGCCGGGATGTGAAAGTATTTAGGCTGATATCCTTAGGAACTGTGGAAGAGATTATGTATTTACGTCAAGTATATAAGCAGGTAAAATTTGAGTTTTCTTTTGCCTAATGATTTAGAAGAAACTGTCTTTTAGTAGAAAATATTTAGATAGGAATAGGAAACTGATTTTTATTCTTATTTTAGCCATAATGTAAAATTTACACATAAAAGTACTGATTAAGTTTGTAATCGAATCTATGTACTACTTTCAAAATTGATATACAGACGAACAGATTAGGCTATCTCCCATACGCAATCCCCAAGTTTTAGAGGCAGCCTTTAGAAATTCGGAAAGGAAAAGAAAAGAATAATGTTGAATTATTGAAACCTTTTGTATGCATGTATAATTTCAGTTCTGAAGCCAATTAAATCTCTCAGAATGGAAAGTCATAAGGTACCAGAACTACTTGTGCTTGCTCTGAATTGGAGGACAGGATTCCTACATTCCACTTCATCAAGCAATTTCTGAAGTAGGCATACCAAACACAAATGCTTCTATGACTGATTTCTTACTGACCAGTCTCCTATTACAAAATTATAGAATGTTAGAGTTAGAAGAAAGATAAAATTAAAAAAAAAATGCTTCATTCTGCACTTACAGTTCATTAATTCTCTCTCTGGAGATGGATAGTCCTGTGGAATTGTAGGTAAGCTTTTCACAGTTCATTGTCTTTACATTATTGCTATCACTGTGTATAGTGTGCTCTCTCCTAGGCCTGCTGACTTCACTTTGCATTAACTCATATAAATCTTGTCAGGTTTTTCTGAAATCTCCTATGCACCATATTTTAAATCACTGTTGTATTCCATCAGAATCATATATAAACAACTCGTTCAACCATTTCCAAATTGATGAGCATTTCCTCATGTTCCAGTTTTTTGTCACCTGAAAAAGAGCTAGCACCAGATTTCTTGACTCTTCATCTTTTGTTCTTTTTTTTCAAAAGAGCATCATTTCAAGTTTTTCTCAGAGAAGGTCTTTAGGGTATCAGATTTTACTTTTCTTCATTAAGAAATTCCTCAGCTTTTTGTACATCTAAGGCTAACTTATTATTGGAGGATCTGGGCCATTATTATATAATTTTAATTTTATGTATTTGTTACTATAACAATAGATGTTACTATATTTACATATTTCTGTTATATTTTATGTGCTGCATCCATTAGAGTGTGTGCATCAAATGATAATTATAATACATAATTTTAATTTTGAAGGTCATTTGTGATAACTTAAAAAAAATACTAAATTCTGATCTTAAGCACCAAATAAAGCATGCATTTTGATATTCAAAGTAGAATGGTAAAAGGATATATATAAAACTGAAAATATTGTAATATACAGCTACTTTTCATTTTACATAAGAACTTTGACATTTTACTTTAAAAAAATTTTTCAGTTGTCTTCCTTTCTATTCTTTGTCATATATTATTGGGGTTTTTAAAGCTTCAGTATCCCTCTTTTCTTTCATTCTTTTTTTTTTTTTTGATAAAAAAGGGCAAGAAATCTTAATTTTAATCCTATTTTCTCTAAAATAAAAAATAAATAAATAGAAAGGAAAAACAGAACTCTTTTAACAAATAGGCAAAGTCAACAAAATAGTCTCTTGTTGGCCATTTCTGAAAATATATGTCTCATTCAGCTTCTTGAATCCATCCCCTCTTTATCAGGAAATGGGTAGCATGGCTTATCATCATTCCTCTGAAGTCGTGGTTAATCATTGATTAATTGGAATTTCTTAAGTTTTTCAAAATTGTTATTCTTTAATATCTTATTTAGTAAATCGTTCTGCTGGTTTTGGTTACTTTGTTCTGCAGTTCTTCAGACACATCTTCCCAGGTTTTTCTGAAACTATTCTTTTTATTATTTCTTATTATTTTATTATTTCTATACTATTACATCAGTATGTCATAGTTTGTTCAGTCATTTTCCAATTGATGGACATCAGCTTAGTTTCTTAATTTCTGTAGCTCTTTGCCAAAACAAAAAGAGCGGCTATAAACATTTTTGTACATGTAGGTCCCTTTCCCCTCCTTGTTTTTTTGGGGGAATAGACCTAATAGTAGTATTAGATGTACGATTTGGTCATATTTTACACATAGTTTTAAATTGTTTTCCACCAGTGATAGGATCTTTTCCTTTTTTGACCTTGTTGCCAATCTGATAGGTAACTCCCTTAGAGTTATTTAAATTTTCATGTCTCTGTTAGTGATTTGGAACATTTTAATGTAGTTGTCTGTAGTGTTCTCTTCAAAATATAATGTTCTCTTGTTGGGTTTTCTTGGGGTCTCTGGGAGCAGCCTTCATTTCAGTTCAGTAATCACCACAAGTGCAGCCAGGGATTAAAGTTCAAATACTTTATTATCTCTTTCAAAGTCTTGTCTCCTTTCCTGGGGCCCAGTTAACTTTCTTTGAGGCCTATCTCTCTCTTTGATTCTGAAAGCTTGAGCTCCTGCTGCTAGTCCTTTGTCTTTTCTGCCTTTGCCAGCTTTCTTGAGGTCCTCCTGAATGTGTCTTGGTTTCTGTGAGGGAGACAGGAGGACTGCCACCAAGGTCTCTGTTTTCCAATTCTGATTCTGGCTAAGTTAGTCTAAGCTTATATGATTCTCTTCTCATAGGTGTGAATCTTGTCGAACTATAGTAAGTACTAAGTACATGTACGGAACTAGAGAACTGTTAAGTACCATGCTAAACAACCATTGTCTTTATCAATTCCACTGACTTAGCACCTTGTAAGAATCCTTTGTTTCAAGTTGTGGCTCATAATAGTTGTCTAACTTGGATTTCTTTATTCAGGAACTCAGGCACTGTCTATTTATCTTATTTGAACATTTATTATGTTATGTGTTTGAATCGTTTCCTTATAAATCTGGAATATAATTATTCTAGAAATTTGCTACAAATACTTTTTTCCCCTCCAGTTAATTGTTTCTGTTACAATTTTAACCTGATTTTTTTTTTTTTTGTGCAAAATCTTCCCCTTCTCTCCCATTTTATTTAATCAGAACTGTCCATTTTATCTGCTGATATCTTCTCTGCCTCTTTCTTTGTCATGAACTCTTCACCTGTCCCTAGTTTTGAAAGCCATTTCTTTTCTTGTACTACTAATTTGTTTATGATTTGACTATTTATATCTTAGGTTAAGTACCTATTTGGATTTCATTTTGGTTATGTTTTAAGATATTGATTCAGATAATCAAACCTAATTTCTGCCAGATTATTTTCCATTTGTCCTAGTAGTTTTTGTCTAGTAATATTATTCCTTCTTAGTTACTTTTCTTATTATATGTCTTGAGAACTCCATATATTTTATTCTTCCATATAAATTTTGTTATTGTTTTGTTTTTAAAAAGTGTTTTGTAGTTGTATTATGTGTCTTGTATAGATCTTGACAGATTAATTCTTAGATATTTTACGTATTTTGTAGTTATTTTGAATGAAATTTATCTTTTTATATTTTTTCCTTGTTTTTGTAAGTATTTTGTAAAAATGTTGAATTTTGTGTTTTTGTGCACCTAGCTACTTTTTTGAATAAAATCAGTTGATTCTTTGGGGTTTTTGACATATACCATTATATCATCTCTAGAAAATTTTGTTCCCTTCTCACAGATCTTTTTATCTTTGTTACTTTTGTATTTTTATATTATTGCCAAATCTAACATTTCTAAATCTATATCAAATTATAGAGGGGATGTAGGGACATCATTGTTATCATTGAAAAACATTCTAGAGCTTTTGCATTGTGAACAATACTTGGTTTTAAATATCTTATTTTTAATCAAATTAAAAAAGAGTCCTTCCTTGTTTCCTAGAGTTTCTAATATAAATAAGTACTGTATTTTTTCAAGTAATTTTCTTTTTTTGGAAATAATCATATAGCTTTGTTTTCTTTTGCTTATATTCCTAATTTTGCCAATTAATTCCTTAATTGAAATTACCCTTGCATCACTACTATGAATATTTTCTTATAATATCTAGTGATAATTTCATTTAATATATTTGCATCCATAGTGCAATTGTCCTATGCTTTCTTTGTTTTGTCTCTTGTTTGGGTTTCAGTAACATTTTTGCCTCATAAAAGAAGGTTAATAGAATGGTTTTTCTTTTTCTTTTTTTTTTTTTTAAACCATGGGTATTAATTGTTCTTTAAACATTTGATAAATGAGGTTTATTTCTTCTGCTTTTGGTAGTTCACTCCATTTATTTTTATGAGATTAGATTGTTTTAAGATTTGTTTCATCTTTTGTTTGGTTTTTTCCTTTTTTTAAAGTTAGATTTTTCACTTCCTTTTAACATACACTATTTTACTGGCATGTAATTTTATATAATTTTTAATTACTTTCTCTTTTATTGTAAAATTCATCTCATTAACTTTTTTATTTTGATAATTTGTTCATTTTTCTGTTTCTTAGGTATGCTAACAATTTGTTTTGCTTCTCTTTTTGAAATTGTTTTTCACTTTGTCTATTTTATTTTATTTTCAAATTTCTTTATTTCTCCCCTATTTTTTAAGATTTATTTTATGCTTCTTTTAGCATTGCTAATTTATTTCCTAGATCTTTTAAAATTTATAAGTTCCTTAATCTTTTTTTTTCTATTCTCTTAATATGTTTTCAAATGTACATTAAGCACTCAATTATATGAAAGTAAAAAAATACAAATATTGATATATTAACTGTAGAAGAAATATAGGAAATACTGTGATCACCAAAAACTGTAATCTTTTGGTAGTGATTGCTGAAAATATATTTTTCTAAGTATAATTTTTATAATAAAAGGTTAATTCTGATAAATATGTACTTTTGCTAACACACTAATCATAAAAAATCCATAAAATGCAGTATACAAAATAAAATTCTAAATATTTTTTATCTCTAGTAATTCTCTAAAATTTTGTGACCTTTGTGCTGACATCTCAACTTAAAAAAGCATTGATTTCAGAAAAATATTCACTTTTTACAACATATGAAATCTATCGTATAATAAATACTTTATAGCAAATAAGATTCATTTTTTAGATTCAGAGGGCATTATACCTTTGCTGCCTTCTGAAAACTAAGGGAAAGGTTCCTGGGACTTTAGTTATTGCTATAAGAAGTTGCCTAAATTGGTGAGATCTTGATATCACCTCTGACATTTAGCCCTTTACAGCTAGTGCATTGCATTGGAGATAGTAGAGGGTGCACCAACTTGAAATTATTTATTAGTGATATCTGCTTCATGAACTTTCTGAGATTGTTTAGAATCTTGGAGTATGAGAGCACAGCAAAGGTAAGTATGATGGGCATAGCAAAGCTTGAGGCTGTACCTGATGATGGGATAGAGTCTTTTTGTCTCAAGCCAGCCAGTCGATTAGTCTGATGGCAGTTGCATACATTCTGGAAATTTATCTAATACCTTTTCTTACTAAGCCATATCACTGACTTTGCACATTTGGATTTAGAGCCCAAAGGACTTGTACTGTGTGCTTTGTAACCATATTTATAACACAGAATTCAAGTTTTCAAAGCAAACAATGAAATATGTCATGAATTTATGGGAAGGTCTTTATAGTGATAAGCTGAACAAGATCAATGAAGGATACCAAGTCCACAAACTTGTGCACAATGTCTTTTTTCTCTACTGTACATAGCCTTAAATGTATGTGGTTCCCAGTGTAAAAGTGAAAGTCACTAATGAAATCATGTAAACACTTAACATTGCAAAAGTTAAATAGGTAAACATTGAAGATTTATTGCATTAATTTAAGTTTTTATCTTTCTCTTATCCTTATTCAGTTAAAAGAGAACAACATTAAAGTCTCAACTATTATTATCATTATTGTTTTGCAGTTCATTTAGCCGTTTTTGTAAAATATTTTTCACTATGCAATTTGGTGAATTTATTGTTGCTTTTTATTATCTATGATTGCTTTCAGTATAACATAGTTTATGTTTTCTGTTTTAACATTGGTTTTTATTGTTGCAATATCTAAATTTTTGCCTTCGTTAGAGTTGCCTAAAGCATAATAAATTTCTTTTACCACTTCATTTTCATTCTGTTTATACTGTGTTTTTAAAAATATGATTCTTTTATATAGTAGGCTTTTCAAAAATCCTTTTCTCCTTTTACTTTATTTTTGGGTGGGAAATTTAATCCATCTACACTTAGAGTTAAAACTGTTAAGTTTATGTTTTCTTCCATTACGTAGGCAGAAGTGCACATACATATTTTCTACTGCCCTTAAGTTAGCCTTTAGTCTCTATGGTTTATTATTCATATCATATGTTAAGTTTGACTTGATCTTCTCTAGCTCACCCCTTTTTCCAGCAGGTCTGCCCAATCTCAAATTATTTGAGTTTACTCTTATTATTCTTTCTATTTTTCTTCCTTTTTTTTTTTTTTTTTTTTTTTTTTTTTTTTTTTTTTTTTTTAGTCTTCCTTTTCTTAATGTAGATAAACATGCAAGGTGCCTAATCTTTGGTATCCCACTCCTTTCCACTTGATCTTCTATTCCCATGACATTGATTATAATGCCTATTACCAAGAAGTATTATTTTCATTCCTCCTGTTTTCTATCTACTTAGCTTCCTGAGATATTCAAGAATTTATTGCCAGAAATATTAATTCTCAGCAGGAGCAGTCAGGTACAGAAGGAAATGTTATATAATTGGAGAAATCTTGATCCCTGTTACTTGTTTTTTTCCTTTACCCTTGTAACTTGATATTTTGGGTATCATGCCAATCCCTCTTTGAACCTATAACTTTCTACCACAGTCAGCATGTTATAGATGTGCAATAAGTTTGTCCTCTTTCACAGGAAGAATAATATGTATTTCTTTGGATTTCTTAGAAATTTTATTGAAGTTAGGAGTAATTAGGTTGCAGTAGATGGAGCACTGGGCCTGGAATCAGGAAGGTTCATTTTTCTTGAGTTCAAATCTAGCCTCAGACACTTGCTTTGTACCTCTGAGAAAGTAATTTGACCTTGTTTGCCTCAATTTCCTCATCTGTGAAATGAACTGGAGAAGAAAATAGCAAATCACTCCAGTCTCTGGCAAGAAAGCCCTAAAAGGGATCACAAAGAATCTAAAACAACTAAAAAAAAAATCTAAATAATAATATTGAAATTTAAAAATTACCCATGTTTCAAATATGCTGTTTCCAGGGGAGAAATTGGGCATTAATTTTAGTTCCCAGTATTATTGTGATCAATATTATTTCCTACTGTAGTCATTATATCATAAATTCAAAATTATAATCTAATGATAGGTACACTAATTTTGTCAATTTCTAGTAATACCTATTGTAGCATTTCCTTAGAACTATTTAACAGGATAAAGATTGGTAGAAATTTATTCTTTTCATGTAAAAAATAATGAGAAAAAATTTTGAAATCTTGCACGTAATGAGCAGAAACAGATTAAAAAGTATAAAGCTATTTTTTTGTTTGGTTTTCATAAAAACTAATCAGATGTTTATTTCCCCACAGTGGTAATGATTATTTCCTCACAATGCTAACATCTTCCAGGGAAATTTAAACACAATTTCCTCCCTAAGGAGTTTCTGTCTACTCCACCTAAAACTGTGTATATACTGATAATGCCAGGAAATTCTGACATGTTGTTGGATCAAACACTTCTGAAATATCATGTATTTTTTCTGTTTTAGCAACTGCACTGTGTGGTGGTTGGGAGTGAAAATGCCAAGCGGTATTTTGAAGCAGTTCAAGGATCAAAAGAACATCAAGGAGAACTTTTTGGGATCCACAACCTCTTCAGACTAAGATCTCAAGGGTCTTGTCTTACAAGGGATATTTTGGAGGTGTGTAATTTTTTTTTTGTTTGTTTTTTGCATTTTCAGTGAGTTTTTAAACAATAATTTAATTTCCCTCCTTTTGTGCACTATGAAATAGAGGTGAATATGCTTTTCTAGATCTTAAAGAAATTGCAGGGGGGTTTTTTGCAAAATATATTACAAGATTCTTAGAATTAACATTTTTAGAAAACTGCAATCAGACTTTTGAAAAACTATGCTTTGTGCCTTTAAATAGCTTTTCTCATACACATTCATAAAGTTCCCCTTCCCCCATCCACACACAGGCCTGAACATGTGACTCTTTCCCCACCTCAAAGTCATTTATACACTGACAAAGGGAGGTGTATTATTTTGGAAACAGCTGCTGAAATTTCAGGGAAAAAAATGTCCTCCACAAATAAACAAAAATATAAAATGTGTTTTGATTAAAAATTACCAAATACTCCCTGAGATGCTGTCTCATGTGTCATGGAGATTTTTGTTTGCTGTTCTCAATAAAAATTCCACATCAGTTTTCAGACTCTTCCAGTTATGTTCATCTTCAGCATACAGATGTTTCTTGTTCTTTAAATGGAACATTTTTGTATCTTTCCAAAAAAGTCTTAAAATTTTTCATTACACAAGAAATTTGAGTTCTTCGACTTAATAATTCTGTAATAGATATTGGGAAGGGCAAAGTACTTCATGGACTCATAGAATGTTTATAGTTAGTTGGTTACAGCCTTAAATAATATCCAGTCTAACACTCTTTCTTTACAAATGAAATAGCTAAGACCAGAAAGATAGACTTATCCAAAGTCATAGAAATAGAGAGTAGCAAAGCTTTTATGTAATTTATCATTATCAGTAGTAAAAATACTTCTTTTTGAGCACTGTGCTGGGTACTATCAATTTAAAAGTTTTGAAATCATGAAACATATAGTCTGATTGGAGAGATGGGATATGCACCTTAAATAACATAGAAAGTATGTAGGACCAGAGTGAATGTTGAGGGCTGCCAATAATTTTTAATTATTTTGCTTGCTTTAATAATTATTTAATAATTTTTAATTATTAAGCTTGTTTTAATATCTTATACGTTTATTATTCTGCTTCTCAGCAGCCTTTGCTCCACTAAGGTCCAATCAACAAAAATTTTATACCCAAGTTAAACAAT
This sequence comes from Antechinus flavipes, assembly GCF_016432865.1. Classification (NCBI taxonomy): domain Eukaryota; kingdom Metazoa; phylum Chordata; class Mammalia; order Dasyuromorphia; family Dasyuridae; genus Antechinus; species Antechinus flavipes. The sequence goes on along the minus strand of NC_067398.1, from coordinate 223,813,836 downwards.
ATATATTTCATGGACCCGCAAATTATTCTCCCTTTTTTCACATCACTTGGCTCATCATCTGCCTCTTCTGCCTGTATACCAGGGTAATTCATTATTTACTCAGATATTCTCTCAAAGTCCCTAATTTCCCAGTTCCTCTGCTTCTATAACTTACTCCTTCAGTTTACAAAAGACATACATAGGGATGATTACACATTAGTTGTTTACCATTACTTGCATGTTTTCTACTTCTCTTATTAGAAAATCTGACATTCTTGTATTAGACCATAATCTTTTATCATTCTACTCCTGCCTATGCCTCATTCTTCCCAAACTTATTCATCATCCTCTCTGAATCTGCCAATCTCTTCAACTTTCACTAGATTCTTAAAGCCATTACCCCTACTCTGACTACTTTCTGTTCTCAGCTTTCTTGAATCACTTGCCCCTTTGTATGATAACTCCTTAACTTCTTCTCAAACTTTAGCCCTAGTTTACCCATCTACCTTCTCCACTTTTGCTCTGAAATTACTAAATGAAGCTAATAGAACCCAGAATTTATAATGTATGAATTATAAAATCTTATTATCCAAGATTCTCTCAAATTGATTTATTGTTTCATTTTCTACAGAAACTATTACAAACTTTTGTTTGAGCTCTCTGACACTTCCCTGTCCCCATTTCTTGCAGTTGAGGTCCTTGCCTCATACTTTATTGAAAAATTGTAATCATTCAATATGAACTCTTCCCTCTCTTCTTCTTTTCATCTTAAAACTCTTATGACATCATTTCCTATTCTCTCCCCTTCTTTCTCCCTGACATAGTGGTCAACCCTTCTAATATATACTTGACTCTGTCCCCCTAACATTGTCTAGTAGATTGTATGATCAATAATCATCTTCCAAAGTCTCTCCCATCTTCAGCTTTTCTTTATCTATTGATTCTTTCCCTATGATCATCAAATAATGAAATCTCTCCTATTCTCTAAATTAAAAAAAAAATCAACCCTTGAATTATACTACATCACTTTTGCTTTTCCTTCCAAATTCCTTGAAAAAGTTTTATGTATTCACTATCTCTACTAACACTCCTCTAAAAAGGGAAAGATAGATTTGATAAACTAGGAACCTAGATGGCAAGTAATTGTTTTTTCTGAGAAATTATCTTAGTCTAGAAATTCAAAGGTAGCCACTTCTATACTCCTGTGCACTCCTTAGTTCTTTGCAGTCTATTTCCCACCCTCATAATTCAACTGGCACCACTCTCCAAAATTATCAATGATCTCATAATTGCCGAATCTGATGTTTTTCTTTCAGTCCTCATTCTTTTCTACCCATCTGCTATGTTTGATATTATTGATCACCTTCATATAAAAGATTTTACCTGTAAGTCAGATGGAAAATTCCTATAGTCATGCAGCGACAAAGCAGATGGGAACACTTTTTTTAGATGTCATTGCTATTGATAAAAATCATATCAATTGATTTTAAATCATTTGAGTGTGACAAAGTCTGGTGATAAGAATTTTCTTTTCTGGGTCTTCAACAGATATGGCTGTAGTACCTGCAGAAAAGTTACCAGACTGAAAGGATGATGGTTGTGGGCAGTGAATTGGAAGCCTTGCTTATTCCCAAGGCTTTTGGGGTCAGGGTCCTAGGCTGTCTCTATCAGAGTCTGAAAGGAGGTAGGGATGACAGTGTTTCAAATTGCCTGGCACATTTTGCCTCCTGCCTATTCCACAAGTTTTCCAACTGCTTGACTCAGTCAGCGTGGCCCACTTGCCCTGTGGACCTTTTAGTGATAATTAGGATTGCAGGTTAGCTGATCAGTTTCCCAAGACTGCTGTTCAAGTATTGCTTAAAATTATTTAAGATTCTTATAGGGATAGTAATTGTTTTATTATATATAAGCATTACATTATTTTATCTTCTAAATTATGTATAACTGTTCATGATACATGGCTCTACATTAATATATTTTCATAACACTGTTAATATTAGATGTATAATATGACTTTTACTAAGCCTAAAAAAGTAAAAGTTACACACTAAAAATTATCTAAAATTACTATATGTTTGCAATATAATTTGCAAACTGAAGAATCTTAAAAGAAAAACAGACTCACTGAGTTTCTCTGTGTTAAGTCTGAGAATTAGCAAACCAGTTCTCTTGTTGATCTAGTTGTTTTTATTGCATAGTTTGCATAGCTTTCTCTAAGTGATTTGCATTCTCTTTTGTTGCTGTTGTAGAGAGAAGGCCAAGTGGAAGCAGGGGTCATGACAGCCACTACTTGGTTGAAAGAAGGACCTCCAGCACACAAATTAGAAATGGTGAGTATTCTTTGGGATTTTGCCCCAGAATACATAAATGTATATGGCTGGAGATTTTTCTTTTCTCCTTTATGTTTATGCATGCCAAGAAAAATCTTTCATATTGGTGAGAAAATAAAAATACTGGTTTAGGTTCATTCCAGAAAAAGTCAAGAGAATTATTTTCACAAAAACCATAGTAGAACTATGCTATTTACACTAATTTTCCATTCTTGAATTTTGAGCTAAATTCATTTATAGCAGGACTTTGAATCAAATGATGACTCTCAAATTAAATTGAACTGTGCTTATTTGCATCATTACCAAACCTAAGATCCTTTTATTATTGAAATACAAATTAATACAAAATTAAGCAAACAAACAAAAATCTAGTGAGCCAGTTCAAACCAGAAGTCAATAAATCTTTTCTAAAAAATCAAATCAAATCAGTACTGTCTCTGAATCAAACCATTTCTTTTTATATATATATATATAAATATTTTATTTTATTTTATTTTATAATAACTTTATATTGACAGAATCCATGCCAGGATAATTTTTTTACAACATTATCCCTTGCACTCGCTTCTGTTCCGATTTTTCCCCTCCCTCCCTCCACCCCCTCCCCTAGATGGCAAGCAGTCCTATATATGTTAGATATGTTGCAGTATATCCTAGATACAATATATGTTTGCAGAACCGAGCAGTTCTCTTGTTGCACAGGGAGAATTGGTGAATCAAACCATTTCTTTTGCTTTGTATCTTACATATAAAAGTAATTATTTTGATCCAATGACAGCTCTTTGTTAGTAAATTGCCCTATTACCAGGACATTCATGTAACATTGAATTTATCCTTAAATTTTAAATGAATATAAAAGGCCTAATACTTCCAAGTGCTGTCTAAAAAAAATAAATTTTTGTAAATCACAGCAAATTAATTTTTATAAATGGATTATCTGATATTTGCTACGGATACTATATATTGTTATCATCATGTACAACTTAGATGTTTATAGAAGCATAATTAGGTAATAACAGTAATAACATGATATAGGGAAAAGAGCACTAGAGTCACAGGACCTGAATTTGAATCCTATCTCAGGCATGCAGAAGCTGTATTACTGTTAAAAAGCTACTTAATCTCCCTTGTCCTCCATTTCCTTAATTCTAAAATGAGGAAATTGGATTAGATGCCCTTGTAGGTCCTTTCTGATTCTCTGGCCATGATTTTTTTTTAATAGCTTTTTGTTTTTAAGATATCTGCAAAGGTAGTTTTCATTATTCATTCTTGCAAAACCTTGTGTTCCAAATCTTTCTCTCTCCCTTTGCCCCTCTCCCCCCCTAAAAAATCTAAGATAGGTAAAACATGAAATTCTTCTAAACATTCCCATATTTATCATGCTGTACAAGAAAAATCAGATCAAAAAGGGAAAAAATGAGAAAGAAAAAAAAAAAGCAAGCAAACAGCAATAAAAAAAGGTGAAAAATACTATATTGTGATCTTCATTCTGTCCCTATAGCCCGCTTTCTGAATGCAGATGGCTCTCTCCACAAGTCTTTTGGAATTATCTGGAGTCACCTTATTATCCAAAAAAGCCATGGCCTTTAGAATTGACCACTGCATAATCTTGTTGTTTCTGTGTAATATGTTCTCTTGATTCTATTCACTTCACTTAGCATCAATTCATGTAAGTCTCTCCAGGCCTTTCTGAAATTATCCTCCTGAATATTTCTTATAGAATAATAATATTCCATTTACCATAATTTATTTATCCATTCCCCAGCTGATGGGCATCCACTCAGTTTTCAGTTTCTTGCCACTACAAAAAGGGCTGCCACAAACATTTTTGCACATGTAGATCCTTTTCCCTTTTTTATGATCTCTTTGGGATACAGACTCAGTAGAGACATTGATACATCAAAGTGTATGCATAGCTTGATAGCCCTTTGCATAGTTATAAATTACTCTCTGGAATAGTTGGATCAGCTCACAACTCCACCAAAAATGTATTAATGTTCCAGTTTTCCCATATCCCCTCCAATATTTATCATTATTTTTTCCTGTCACCTTAGCCAATCTGAGAAGTGTGTAATGGTATCTCAGAGTTGTCTTAATTTGCATTTCTCTAATCAATAGTAATTTAAGGAATATTTTCATATGACTAGAAATGGCTTTAATTTTTTCTTCTGACAATTGTCTGTTCATGTCCTTCATCCATGATTTACATAAATATTAAACTCTTGAGAGTATTCTGATACAGAAAATATCTTTATTTCTGTTTGATTAATCAGTAAGGAATGCTTTACTGCTGATTGAAAGCTTTACCAATGACATAATACAATTTTGTATTTATGTTGCAGAAATTATTTCTTAATATCTTTATATTGCATTTATTAATGATGGCTCAGTGGAGTCTCTGGATCTTATTTTTAACCAATTTTCTGTCATTATTTGTTTTTTGATTGTTTTGATTAGGAAACTGTTGTAGTTTGTGAATCTTGAATGCTTGAACACATAGTGGAAAATTTTTTCAAACTACTTTAACCCCTATATAAGAGGAGATTATGAATAGTCAAAGGATGTTAACAGATAATTTTCAGATGCAGAAATTAAAACCATTTATAGTCATGTGAAAAAATGTTCTAAATCATTAGTGATTAGCGAAATGCAAATTAAGACAAAACTCTTAGGTACCACTATACACCTTTCAGATTGACTAAGATGACAGAAAAAGAAAATGATGAATGTTGAAGACATGGAAAAACTGGGACACTGATACATTGTTGGTGGAGTTGTGAACTGACTCAACCGTTCTGGAGAGCAATATGGAACAATGTGCAAAAGGATATCACATTGCGCTTACCCTTTGATTCAGAAGTGTCTCTCTGGGCTTGTATCCTAAAGAATTCCTAAAGGAGGAAAAAAGATCTATATATGCAAAAAAATTTGTCCCATTCCTTTTTTGTAGTGACAAGAAACTGGAAACTGAGAGGATGTCCATCAGCTGGAGAATGGCTGAATAAATTATGGTATATGAATGTTATAGAATATTATTGTTCTGTAAGAAATGATCAGGAGGATGATTTCAGAGAGGCCTGGAAAGACTTAAATGAAATGATACTAAGTAAGTGAGTAGAACCAAGAGAACATTGTACATAGTAACAACAGCATATGTAGAAGAATTACATATATTTAACCTATATTGGATTACTTGGCTGTCTAGGGGAGGGGGGAGATAGAAAAAAATTTGGAACACAAGGTTTTGCAAGGATGAACATTGAAAACTATCTATTGGTATGTTTTTAAAATAAAACTTTTTTTTAAAAGAAGAGGTTATGTATTTCCAGTTCTTTAGATTGAGATCTTTGATTTTGATTTCTGTATCCTGAAGGATTGGCCTCTCTGCTATAGTTTTTCCCTTTTTCCCTACAAATAATTATATATGCCTTCATTTAAGTCCTCTTTCATCTGAAAAGCTAAAAGAGTAGGCTGGAATATTATATTTTTAAAATTTCATTTCCTCAAATCTTGAGTTGGTAGCAACTCAGATTGTTACTTGTCATTAATCACACAGGTAATAAGTAGCAAAGCTGGTATTCAAATTCAGGTACTTTGATTCCAAATCCAATATTCTTTTCACTGAACCAGCTTCTTACACTATACTCTTATACCCCATCAAGAGAAACTGTGTAAGGCTTCCTAGCATAGTGGATGAATTTGTGGGCATCTTTGAACAAGAATTGCCAAGGATGGCCGGATATTGATATGACTCACTGGAGAGAATACCCACAGCAATTAGAACATAGCTACTGTTATTTAACCATGTTCCTTTTTTAGTAAAGTACTAGATGTAAAGCTCTTTGTACACATTAAAATACTAAATGAATAAGAACAGATATTGTGTTAGTATTTTTATTGATTCTCAAGAGGAAGTGGCCATCAATAATGATTATGAATTGTAATGTTTTCTCCTGGGGATGTTCCCATTATTCTTCCTTCTTTTTTTTCTTTTACAATTTAGAGTACAGATCCTGAATGTCAAGAAAATAAAAAACAAAGACAATCTGAGGAAGTAGTAGAAAAAGAAGTATCTGATCTCTACTGTGACTTCAGTGATGAGGAATCCATGGGAAGCTCAAGGACAAAAATTGCTAAAAACAAAATTTCTGATAAAAGTAACACTGCAATTTCTTTAGGACAACTTACTTTACTTCAGTGTGGTTTTTCCAGGTTTTTTGAGGGAAAAGCTGGTTTGTTTGAAGAAAGTGATGAAAATGTTGATTCTAATGATGAAAGTTCTGATGATCAATCTTTGCACTATCTAGAAGAAGGAAAAGATAATAGAGTCAGTAACTGCCAGAAGAGTCAGAGTCAAGGAAATATTTTATTGCATCAGAAAACAACTAGCAACCTAAAGCATAAAGATAAATTTAAATGTCAAAAAAGGACAGAAACTCTAAAACTCAGTGTTTCTTCTGATTCTGATAGTAAAAGGGACTTAAAAAATAAAGATGAACAGTCCTGTCCTTCCCTTAAGACCACAGAAGCAGATGATAGTTCAGATGCTAGTGATATCATCTTTCCAACACAATTTACAACTGAAAGATTGTTTTTCCCTAAGAATGATGAACAAGTCTTTGATGTATCTGAAAATTCCAAAACGGAAAATCCCTTTAAAAGGACCACCAGTGTTGACCATTGGTCAGGTTCCAAGAAATCTGACTTTAATGTAAATTATTCAGCTGTTAATAAGATAAACCACCCAGAGAATATTGTCCAAAAATTTCTAAAGGAAAGGAAAAGTGTAAGCGATATTAGTGATGAATCAGATGATATTGAGATGTCCTTGGAATCAAGGATAAAAAAGAGAATAACTAGCTCTGTTAAGTTTAAACCCAAAAAAGGAAACAAAATGAGCCTTCGTGACAAGCTGGAAACAAGCCAGCTATATTCAGCAAATCTAGAAGGTGACACTCAGAATATAAATGATTTTTCTTCAGATGATGATGATTCAGCAGCTAGTAAAATCACTTTCTCCAAAAAAAGTCATAGGCAAAAAAATAAGAAATGCAGGCTTTCTTTTACAACAGAATCTCCTGACTATAATAAAAAAAATACCAATTTTCCACAAAGGGAACCCAAAATACTTTCAAATGAAGATAGTGACATTATTCAAGAACAGAAAGGCGAATCCATGGACAACATTTTAGGTGATTATAAATTTTCTCTGAATATTTTTATTAAAATGTTTGTTCACACCATTAGAAATTCTCACAGCACCCTTATCTAATTGCTATGGCTTCAGTTTTCAACTCTATGCAGATAGCAGAATCTCAGAATTGGAACTTGTCATGTATTTGAATCCATATATGAACAAAAATGATTTCTACAACATTCTCAACAAGTGGTTATCCAGATTTTGTTTGAAGACTTCCAGTTAGGGGAAACTTTTCTACCGATTGGGAAAATCCATTCCACTTTTTGAACAATTCTCATTGTTAGGAAATTTTTCCTTAACTTTTCCTAATATTATTTCCTTGCAACTTTTACCTATTTTATTTGTGCCTTCTTGAACCAAGACTCTTACAAGTAGTTTAATATTATTTCATGTGATAATTCTTCAGATATATGAAAACCGTTTCATGGCTTCCTGAGTTTTCTTTTCTTCAGTTTGCACATTCATAGTGCATTCAACTAATTTTTGTATAGTGTAATATAATAGGATCACATCTCAGAGCTTGAAGAAAATTCAGAGGTCATCTAATACATCTCTCTCATATGGGCATGAGAAATTTGAGGTCCAGGGAGATTATCATTTGCCCAAGATAATACAGGTACTAAGAACACAAAGGCAGGAATTAAACCTGTCTTTTGATTTCAGAGCCAGTTCTCTATTCATTGTATCATATGGTTTTTCATTCATTTCATTGGTGCCCTCACCATTCCAGTCATAGTCCTCTGAATACTCTACAGTTTATAATCTCTTAAAATTTGATGCTTTACACTGTGCTACAGATGCTCAGGGCACAATATATCATAGTACCTGTATCTCTACAGTCCTGAATCCTATGTCTCTCTTTTTTTTTTTTTTTTTTTTAGCCACCACATCACATTGTTAATAGGCAAATTGCTATATATTTGTGCTTTCCTCATTTTGTTCTAGTGAAGTTAATTTTTTGAACTTAAACTAAAGAATTTTCTATTCCTCTTAATTAAAAAAAATTTTTTAATGTATTACCCCAATATTTTAATCTATTAGAATCTTTTTTTTTATCCTGATTATCATCCAATATGATACTCATTTCTCCTAGCATTAGGTCATTTGCAAATTTGATAAGCATGCCATCTATACCTTTATCCAAATAATGGCAAATGGGCCAACTTCAGATCCTTGGGTTGCTCCATTATAGAACTTCTTCCAAATTGACATTTCAGTTCAGTTGTTTACCTAATTTCAAATCTACCTTTTCAATCTTCTCACCTTATATGACAGACTTTGTCAAATTTTTTTTTGAGAAATCTAAATAAATTATATCTGTAGCATTTTTATCTAGTAATTAAATAATCTTATCAAAAGAGAAAGTCAGCTTAGTTAAGCATAACTAATTCTCTTTCTCTCTCTCTCTTTTTTTCTCCCTGTGAATGTCTGTGTGTATAATGCTATGTTCAATCTTTTTTTACATTATTTCCTTTTCTAGGCCTTTGCTTACCAACTTTTTAATAATGTATTATAGATTTTTTAGAAGCTAGAAGTCATATCATGTGGAATCTTTAGACTTCCTGCTTTTCCCCTTTTTTGAAAAATAAAAGCATTTTCCCTTTTAATCTATGGGACCTATACAAATTTGTGGTATTTTCCTTTTTTCCTTTGAGCTTTCAAAAAATCCAGGGAAAGAACTAGGAAAAGAAATGCAGATTGAAGCATGCTACTTTCTTTTTTTTTTTTTTTTTAAATCTGTTTAGTTTTTCTTACTTGTATTTTCCCCTTTTGTTTTGATTTTTCTCTCACACCATGATTAATATGGAAATATGTTTAAAACTTAGAACTCAAAATTTTACATAAGTGAATGTTGAAAATTATCTTTACATGTAATTGGAAAAAATAAAATATTAAATGGGAGGGGGGAAGAAATGAGTGACTAGTAGAGAGCTAAGGATTAGAGATAGAGATGTGAAATCCAAGCCTGTATTTCACTGTACAAATTGCAAAGCTACATAACAGAGTTGAAATCTAATAACAATGGAAATTGTAAGACAGCAACTAGCTACCCTTGATAATTTCAAATCATCAGATCTAGAAGAAATATATAAAGAATTAATAGATATAATTTCTTAGTCATTGTCAACATTTGAAAGCCCGTAGAAAAAAGGGAAATACCACAAAATTGTAGTAATCTGCAGAGTGTAAATTTTGTTTCTTCATTGCCTATTCAAATTCCTTCAATTTCTTTTTCTTATTGCTAAAGCTAACATTTCTAGTACAATATTGAATAATAGTGTTCATAATGGTTTCACCCTGATTTTACTGGGAATGTTTCTAGCTTGTTCCTATTACATGTAATGCTTGCTGATGGTTTTAGATAGATGCTGCTTATCATTTTAAGGAAAGCTCCATTTATTCCTATGCTTTCTCGTGTTTTTAATAGGAATTGGTGCTGTATTTTGCCAAAGGTTTTTTTCTGCATCTATTGAAATAATTATGATTTCTGTTACTTTTGTTATTGATGTGACTAGTTATGCAGATAATTTTCCTGATATTGAACCAGCCTTGCATTCCTGGTATAAATCCTATTTGGTCATAGTGTATTATCCTGGTGATGAATTGCTGTAATCCCTTTACTGATATTTTATTCAAAATTTTTCCATTAGGGAAATTGTCCTAAAATTTTCTTTATCAGTTTTGGCTTTCTAAATAGTTTATATAGTATTGAAATTAATTGTTGTTTAAATGTTTGGTAGAATTAATTTCTAAATCCATCTGGCCCTGGGGATTTTTCTTAGGGAATTCATTGATTGTTCATTTTTTTTTTTTTTTTACAATGGGGTTCAGTATTTTATTTCCTCTTCTCTTAATATGGGCAATTTATATTTTTGTAAATATTCATCCTTTTCAGTTAGATTATCAGAATTACTGATAAACATTTGGGAAAAATAGCTCCTAATTATTGCTTTAATTTCATTTTCATTGGTGATAAATTCACTCTTCATTTTTGATCCAGGTAATTTGGTTTTCTTCTTGTTAAATTAACCAAAGATTTATCTTTTTTTTTTTTTTTCATAAAACCAACTCTTAATTTTAGTTGTTAGTACAATAACTTTTTGCTTTCAGTTTTATTAATCTCCTTTGATTTTTAGAATTTCCAATTTGGTATTTAATTGGGGGTTTTCACTATGTCCTTTTACCAACTTATTTAATTGCATGCCCAATTAATTGATCTCCTTTTTCTGTATTTTATTAATTTAAGCATATAGAGATTAAAAATTTATCCTAAGAACTATTTTGTATCTTATAAGTTTTAGTATGTTGTCTCATTATTGACATTCTCTTGGATAAAATTATTGATTGTATCTAAATTTGTTGTTTGATTTATTGATTCATTAGCATTAGATTATTTAGCTTGCAATTAATTTTGATTTATTTTTCCCTGGCCTTTTATTACACATAATTTATGTTGCATCATGATTAGAAAGGGATGCATTTAATATTTCTGCCTGTCTACATTTGATTATGAAGTTTTTATGCCCTAGGACATGGTCAGTTTTTGTGTAAGTGCCACATACCATTGAGGAAAAAAGTATATTCTTTCCTATTCCCGTTCAGTTTTCTCCAGAAATCTGTCATATCCAACTTTTCTAAAATTCTGTTCACCTCCTTGACTTCTTTCTTGTTTAATTTGTGGTTTTATTTATCTAGTTCTGAGAGAAGGAAATTGATATACCTCACTAATATGGTTTTGCTATCTATTTCTTCCTAACTCACTTAACTTCTCCTCTAAGAATTTTTATGTTATACCACTTGATGCATTTATATTTCACGTTGATATTACCTCATTAAGGTACAGTTTCCTTCCTTAACTCTTTTAATTAGATCTGTTTTCACTTTTGCTTTGTCTGAGGTCAGGATCACTGCCTCTGCTTTTTAAATTCATCTGAAGCATAATATATTCTGTTCTTGTGTATATCTCTGTGCTTCAGATATGTTTCTTATAAACAATATTGTCTTATTGTTATAGTTAACATTTTAGAGCTATATCATATAATAGTTTGATATGGTTTTTTTTTTAAATTACTGTTAACAAAAATGAGTTTTATTTTGTCAAAAATGTTTTCACATTTCCTTTTTGCTAATAGTCATGTATTTTATGTTTATAGTTTTCCTAGTATTGAAGCAGTCGTCCATTCCTGGTATAAATCCAACCTGGTATAAATCACAATATACTGTAACATCTTTGTATGTGGTCTCAGAAGAGAGTGGCTGATACAGAGAAAATGAAGGACAGGTTTTCTCTGTTAGCAAATTTTATAGATGCAGTTTTAAAGCCACTCATTATTATAGAAAAAGAGATCTTAGGTCAGGGGTTCTTAACCCAGAGCCCATGAACTTTAAAAAAAATATTTTGATAAATATAATTCCCTTTATATTCATATTGTATTTTATTTTCTAAATTTAAAAATGTTCTGGGAAGGAATCCATAGGTTTATCATACTATTAAAGGGAATTCTATTTAGCAAAAATAAAACTTAAAAACTACTGTCTTGACAATCTTCTTTAAACCTTAAGAGGATTAAAATCATTTTGCACATATATTTAAACTATATTATTTAGGGGAATCCTTTTCATATAATAGCTGTGTAATAAATGCCTGTTGATTGATCTATTAGGTTGCAAATCCTTTGGTATGGAATCTGTGTATGTAATGCATTATTGAAGCTTGAGTACTTAGGAATTCTGTTCTGGTCTTGGTTATATAAGCTAAGCTAAATCTTTAATTTAACTCCCCAGTCATCAGTTTAATATTTATATAGTAGGAAGGTTGAACTAGACTATATGTAAAATTCTGTAAGTCATGTGTCCTATTTGCTTTTGTGCCTCCCCCAAAGCATAGCACTATTCCTTACATGTATTAGGACCTTAATATATTTTTGAAAACTTACTTCAGTTCAGAAAACTTAAAAATGTTCAATATTTAAGTACTAGACTAAGTGTGCAACACATCTTTGCATTTATATACTTTTGGAATGACATTAATGTCAAAATGGTCCACAAAAGTTATTATAATAAATATATTGTTGTTTGATTTTCACTTTCAATATACTTTCTTTAAAAAAAATGCATGTCTTTTTTTTCAGTAACTAGAAAAGTATACTTGGTTTTGTTTTAGTCAACAAGCATTTATTAAGCACCTGTATGTACCAGGTACCATGTTAGAGGCTGATAATACAAATAAATGCAAAAGGTAGTCCTTGCTCTTAGGGAACTTACATTCTAATGGGGAAGACAGTATGCAAGCAGCTATGTATAAACATGATATATTGAAAATGAATTGGAGATAATTAAGTAAGGATGATTAAGAATGACTTCTTTGGCCAGGGAATCAAGGGAAAGAACATTAGGAAGAGGAAAATTCTAAAGATGGAGTAAAAATGATCTGTCAGGAGATGAAGTGTTTAATATATTAGAGGAAGAGCAAACAGGTCAGTGTCAGTAGATCACAGAATTCATGGAAAGTAGTAAAATGTAAGAAATGTAGAAATATAGGAGGGCCCAGGTTATGAAGGACATTAAAAGCCAAGCAGGTGGTTTTATCTCTGATTCTGCAGATGATAGAGAACCTTTGGTGGTTATTGAATGATCTGAGATGGTGATTAGATCAGATCCCTTAATTTTGGGAACATCATTTAGGCAGCAAGATGGAGGATGATCAATGGTGGAGAGACAATGGAAGCAAGCAAGCCAACCAAAAGGCTATTGCAATAATTCAGGAATAAGATGATGAAGGATGCTACAGAATTCATCCAAGAGGAACTATGAGGGAAAACTTTTTTTGAGGTATATCAGTAATATAAGCCACTTTAAATGACATGTGGAAGGTGTCATGACCTATTAAACAAAATGACTTTATGACTGTGGGCCCAGTCACTCTCTTAGTGTCCCAGCAACTCTTTAAGTATTAATCTGTGATGGTAGAAGGAATTTCCACATCTTGAGTTCCTCATACTATTGGAATTACAAGTCAGGACCAAAAATTTAAAAATCTGAGCAATATTGTTAACTTGTACTTAATAGCATTGTTTCTTTAATTAAAAAGATTTATCATTTATCTTCAAAATTACATTTTTTTCTTTTTTCATATCACAAGTGGCTTCTTTCTATCTTGATGTTAAAATTGGTGAAATTTTTTTTATACCAGAAATATGTTTTGAGAATTATATATGGGTATTAATGGCCAAACTTTATAACATAGTGATTTGAAAATATAGAGGAATATTAATATAGTTTTATCAAATGCTTCATAGTTTTAGATAATGTGGCATGTTCTGTTTGTGAGAGGCCTAAAACCGAAACAGTACCGTATTTTAAATCAGGGTAGTGAGTTCATTGCCAGAGCTGTTGGGAGAAGCTTTTGTATATCCTGACTCTCTCCCTATCATTTATGTCCATAATTTTTAAATAAATTATAGGTGTCTAAAAACAAAACAATAAAGAACTTAGCCATATTTAAATCTCTTTCAGATTTTTTTCATTTCTTAAAATGTTACCAATTGTGACATTTTCTGGGCATGGTACAAGAAAGGTAAAATACAAATAATAAAGCTGAATAAAATCAATCAGACAAAAACTCCCTTAACCCCAAGCTTCTGTTGTCATTGTGTCAAGAACATGCTAAAGGAAACAGATGAATCCAGTATTGTTCTTTAAATGAATTACATTCCTTCTACCACAAATCTTTGGATAGCCAAAATGTTCCTCAAGTGTAAAGTTAGGACTGACAACAAAATTGATTTTCTGGAAATAAGTCTTACACCATGATGAAAGGGAAAGGTTAGATCTAAACAGTTTTAAATCTTTATTTTAAATAAAATACTTATTAAGAAAAAAAGGAAAAATTTCAAATACCCATTAAGCTTTAGAATTGTGGTTTTTAAATAATGTCCTGATTGTTTCATTAAGGAATCAACAATAAAATAATGACAATAATGTATTTATTGATACAATATTAGTTTTTTAGAATTTTTAAAATGTAAACAAAATAGTCATCGTCTATGTTTGCTTTATGGGTTGTCCTATCATCTTTGCCTAAAAATACATTTTTCCTACACATTGTCTTACTGAAATTTTCTTCCTTCAAAACTCATTTAAGTACTGCCTCCTCCATAAAAGCTTTCCATAGTTATCTCCCTTTCTTTATATCCCCTATCCCAGAGCATAAGTTTCTGTCTGCACAAATTTCTCATAAAAGTTTTCTCTTTTGCCTTTCATGTGTCATACTAATGTTTGTATCTGTTCCTCTTGTTTAATAGAGTATATATCTTTGTGAACAGGAAAGTATTTAATTTTTTGTAACCCCAGTACCTAGTAAAATCCCTTGTATTTAGAATAGGCATTGGGATTAGATCTGGAATTCCCTTGACATAGGGATCTCCTGGGTAAGTTAACTTTCCTCTATCAATGCAGGGTATGTAGTCAGTATGTGTCAGAAACCGGACTTAAATGCAGGTTTTCCTCACACATAGTAATAAAATAATTTTTGACTGATTGAATTTAATTTTTTTTTTTTTTGCTAATCATCAAATTTTTCTAATGTTCATCTTCACCTTTTCACTTATTAGATGGTGTTCAAGAAGTGGCTTTTATCCATTCCAACCAGAATGTAATTGGATCAAGCAAAGCAGAAAATCATATGAGCCGATGGGCTACACGTGATGTGTTTGAATTGAAACAGTTTTCCCAGCTCCCTGCTAACATAGCAGTATGCAGCACTAAGGTAAAGAGAGCAAACAGCACTTTTAACCACTATCTAATTATTTTTTTCAAATAGATTTACTAATAAAGTGATTGCTATATGAATGAAAAAGACCTACAAATGCCTTCTAGACAAGGTTTCTGATCCGAAACTATATGACTTATAGGAAAAAGCATCTGTATTCCTTATTATAGAGCATATAGTGCTTAGCATTTTGAGTCATATAGCTCTCGTGAGCAGAACCATAACCTGGAGAAGGTAACCAGCAATTTTCCTAAGTGGAAGAGAGATATATTTTCTCTTCACAGCCAGCCTTTTAGCCAAAGGAATGGAGGAGCATGCTACTTCCAAGTGATTGACAGTTTGTTCCAGGAATGAGGAGAGTGGAGGACAGATTTTTCGGGGAAGTTGTCATTTATTCAGATTTATAATCCTGGGGAAGAGACACTTCAGCATTCAAGGCAGTTCCATTGGTAGGTTTGTGGAGTGATACTGCTTTTTGCCTATAGAGTATCTTAGCATAATTCCTGAGCATAAGTAGTGGTCTAGAAAATGGCCCCTCAAGTGCTTCTACCACAACTGAGTTTTCTCTAGGCACTAGAATACCTAGATAGAATTCTGTAATTTAGGTCAAGTGTGGGCTGCCTCCGCTTTTTTGTCTTCACCTGAAGCATAGTAGATTTTGCTCCAACCTTTTACCTTTAACCTGCATGTATCTCCTCGCTTCAGGTGTGTTTCCTGTAAACAACATATTGTAGGATTCTGGCTTTTAATTTTAGGTCAAGTGTGGGGAACTAGGAACTGGGAAGAAGGAAGAATGCAGGAATAAGGGGATTCAGAAGAAGGAATGACAACATTATTCAGTATTTTAAGTTAATAGGTTATAAGAAAGCTGTTCTGTGGGTTGGTGGATACAGTGCTGGGCCTGGAATAGGAAGACCTAATTTGAAATCTAGCCTCAGACATTCACTAGCTAATTATTTTTTTCAAATAACCTTGAGCAAGTCACTTAACCTCTAATTTCCTGATTTAACAACAAAAAAATATAAGAACCTTTGATAGCAAATGGAAGAAAGAAGGAAAAAAAAACCTTTTTATACCCAAAATAATCTGCTACTTGCCAGTGGTTGGGAAACATGGTAAGGAACTGTTAGACATTTATATAAATGACTTCAGCTAAGTTAAAAATTTTACATAAATATATTTTTCTCATTCTGTAGATAATTTTAAGATTAATATAACAATGCCCAAACATACACAATGAAATGGAGACCTCAGTTAATCTTTCAAATTATTTTGCATATAGGAATCTTCTTCCAGAATTTCTCACTTGCAATAGAATGTGTGTTTTGTTTCCCATTAGATGATTTCATCTAATTAAATGAATAGACATTCTCCTTATCTTCCATTGCATTACCTTACATCCTGAGAATTAAAATTGTTTTTTTAAATAAGCTTTGTGATGCTGAGTAATTTTTTTATAACCACTTATGTAATTTTTTTGCATGACAAAACTTCATTTTTGAACAAAAAACTTTTTAATTATATGTGGCAATCAAAGGATTAAAATTAAGTTTCTGTGAAGTAATGCTGTTTCCAATTTGTTTTTGAGACAAAAAGTAGAAATGTTGCTAGGAGTGGAACAAAGAGCCCCCAACTTTCAGGGCTATCTTCAGCATCAGAAAGCAGCATTCCTAGAATCATTTCATATAGGTCAAGGATCTTTG
Organism: Antechinus flavipes; assembly: GCF_016432865.1. Classification (NCBI taxonomy): domain Eukaryota; kingdom Metazoa; phylum Chordata; class Mammalia; order Dasyuromorphia; family Dasyuridae; genus Antechinus; species Antechinus flavipes. Next base: position 223,796,853 of record NC_067398.1, on the reverse strand, counting down.
TTAAAAACTGAGAAAGTATGAGAAATAAACAAAAGATAGGCACACAAATTCTAAATTTGCGAGATTACTACTTTATTTGGGCCAAGAACATCTCAACTTTTTAAAATTAAAAATGTATCTAATCCAGCTTTTATAAACTATGTATTATTGTTCTTTGCACAAAGTTAAGTTAAGCCTACCATGTGCTGGGACCTATGTGAGGGTATGGGAATGTCAAGGAAAAGTTAAAATTTCCTTATTCCCTTATTCCCAAATAGTTTACATGTCTTTTTTTCTTCATAATTAATAATAGCTACCATCTATATAGAACTTTAAGATTAGAAAACACTTTACTATTACTGTCTCATTTTATCCTCACAATAAACTTGGGAGCTGAATAAGAAAACAAACATATTTTCATAGGAAAATGTCAAATCATCTGACCAGCCTCTTCAGCTCTTTGCAGTCTAGCTTCTAACATCTTTATTTGATTATTTGATTTAGTGATTATTTGATTAAAACTGCTCTCTTGAATCTTGAATTTGCCAAATATGATTGTCTTTTTTTCAGTCTTTATCCTTTTCTACCTACCTGCTGTGTTTGATCTACTGATAACCTTCTCTTCCTTGACATCCTATCTCTCTGGGCTTTCATCACAATTTTTCCTTGTGTTGTTTCATAATTTTGGTGTTAACTTCAGCTTCTCCTGCTCACTCACCACGCATACCAGTCAGATGCCAAATAGTCCCATTTCCACATCCACAATATTTCTCATATCGAAGTCCTTCTGTCTACTTGCACAGATCTAGACTTAATTTAGGCCTTCATCACCTCTTGCCTAGATTATTGTAATGGACTGCTCAGTGGTTTCCCTATTTCATATTTCTTTCCACTCTAGCCCATTCTACATAGTAAGGCCAAAGTGATTTGTCTAAATGGCAGATCTGAAAGTATCATTACTCTACTCAGGCAATTCTAGTGACTTCTGACTCCTAGGTTCAAATATAAATTCCTTTGTTTAGTTTTGAAAGCCCTTTACAAACTTGCCCAATATTCCTTTAAAATCTCATTGTACTTCATTCCTTCTTCTGCACTTTACAATTCAGAAAAACCAGCTTTTTCTCTGTTCAGCCATGTAGCTTATAATCCCATCTCTATGCCTCTTGTTTAGAAGATTCTTCCTTCAAGATAGTTCAAGCAGTACCTTTTATGTTCTATTCCCTTAAATTCTTGTCTCCTCCTCAAACATATTTAACTAACTTGGTTTTGGATTGTTGTTTGTTGTTGTTTTTTTTTTTGATTTATCATCTTTATATTTATTCTGTATATAGTTATGTATATACCCTTGTTGTAATGTGGAGACACCATTAATATAATGAGTAAAAAACCTAAACTTCAGTTCAGGAAAACCTGAATTAAAACTGTGTTTTAATATTTGCTAATTGCATGACCCTAATAAAAAAGCCTCTGAGCCTATAAAATGTGTATAATAGTACTTAACTTACTTAGAAGGTTATTGTGAAACTTATGAGATAAGGTATATAATATGCTATGCAAATTTTAAATTCTTAATTATGTCAGTTAATATTAGTAAATAAATTTCTAAATGTTCAGGAATATTTAGGAAATAGATCTCACAGGCAATCATGAAAAATGACGGCAATAAAAACTTAGGCAAAACTTTGAAAAAAAAATCAGTTTGCAAAACAGCTGAATTAAATTTGCCATGTACATAATTCTTAGCTTTATACAATAATTCCATGTCCCATCCCTGGGAAGCTTTATATAACAAAATCTTTTGTGTGGATGTATAGCAATAAAAAATCTGAGTAAGAGATTCAGCTCTTTTACCACTATACTGTATGATCTTGGATAAGTCACCCAATCCTTTCCACCTCCCCATCTTTACCTATTCTCTAAAATGGGAGTAATGATACTTGAACTAAGTATATGAGGAGATTTTAATGAGAAAATATTAAATAACATAACCATTTGAAGTTTGTATCAGCTGTAAGGTATATTTTTTTCTCATAAAAAAGATCTCTTAGGAGGTTTCCCTTATGAGTTCACCTCTTTTTTCAATATAGAAAAATTCCACATCCTTTGTTCTTTGAAATTCTGTGGAATATATTTATTCATTCATTTATTCACATAATTATATAAATTATACACAATATATAATGATTTAATAGTAATATATTTAATAATTATATAATGTATCATAATATAATTAATATTTTGATAATATAATATATACAAATAAATAAATTATAATTTATTACCCCTCTATGATAATATAATGAAAATCACTTTGTGATTTTATTTTTGAAAATAAACTAATTTTTAAAAGCATTTATGAAGTAGTAATGCTGAAGATATAGATAGAAAAGCACACTGGTCCCTTTTGCCAGGTCCTCTCATTCTGATAGGGGCTTGGAAAAATCTATAGTAATTTTAAACTGCAGGTCAGATAAAAAAATTATTTTAAGTAGCATCAGGAAGGCATGGGTAATAATGAATCATCTTTAGTGTCATTTCCATTAACAAGGCCCTATCCATCGAACTACAAGACAATTCCAAGGATTACGGCTGTGAAAAACATCTTTTATGATTGTTTAGTAGCAGTGACTGTTGAGGTTGCTGTAGCTACAAAGCCAATTATTCACCAAAGGTTATTCCCCCGGATGTGATGGCTGAAGGGGGCAGGCCAGAAATAAACCTGGTGCTCATGGTAAGTGGCTTGTTTCAGAAAGCTGTTGGATTTACCTGCTCATTGGGGGCATTTGATCTTAGTTGGTTTTGGTGGTTAGAATAGTTATTTATCTCTGGATTTATTTATTATTTGCTATTTAAAATATCAATGAATAGAGAGTCAACAAAATTCCATAAACCTTCCAGTCTTTAAATATCCTTTTCTTTATGCAAACTTATTTTGTTAGAATTGAGAATATACAAAACAAAACATCACAAATATGCCACAAAAGATCATAGAATATTTCTTAAAGTAGGATTTTAAAAAACTTTTGTGTTATTTACTTTTGAATTTATGGAAAGAATCATCTCAATTTTCATTGAGATTATTTTTTCATGTTTTTGTCAAAGAATTAGTTAAGGGCTCTGCAATTTCTCTATTTGGTCAAAGCATTTTGTCTTAGTACACAAGGGGAGAATTGGACCATGAAAAATCTCATAGCCTCATTCTCTCTCCAGTGGCTGACCAATATCTAGTCTTATGGCTATGTTGAGAAGACAAAAAATAAATTGAAGGTTAAAGAAGTTAAAGAGGTTAAAAGAATTAAAAGATGAGTTAAGATGATTCAGTGGTAACCTGATGCTAAAATTACCAAGTACAGAGTTAGGGGATTGATGAAAAAGGTATTTTTAGTAGAATATACGTAAACAAGTTATAATTGGAATAACATAGAAAAAATAATGAAAACTGCACAGATATTTTCCATTGACTTGCTTTGAGACAGCATTCTTTCCTATGGGAATGCATTTTCCTAGTTTCTTCCTATTAGCAATAACTAATCTAACTACTTGCCAAGAAAACTCCGTGGACAATAATGGCATGCTACAATCCATGGACACAACTGAACAACAAAAAATCCCCCTACAGGGCTTTGTGTTGTCTTTGTAGCATTGACACAGAGCCCAAAAATAAGATATGTTAGGCTTATAGTAATGATTCCAAGTTGAGTACTGGAAAGTTAGTCATGGTAACTTTCCTCTCTAAAGTTAATAGAGTTAATACCTCTTAAAAAATTTCTTCAATTCAGCTGATTTTCAGCGCTCAGTATCAATGACAGAAAGGGGAGGTAATATGATAAAATAGAAAGAATATTGACTCTGGAGTCAGAAGACCTGGGTTCACATCTCCTCTTTTAGCGCTTTATTGCCTGTGTGACCCTCAGCAAGACTGGTAAACCTGTCTTGGCTGCAGCTTTCTTATCTGTGATAATAACTGGGCTTTATCTGGTGTTTAAGGTTTTCAGAATATATAAGTTACTTGTGTTGAAAATCACAATAACTTTTTCAAGTAGGTATTATTATTATTATCTGCTATTTAAAATATCAATGAATAGAGAGTCAACAAAATTCCATAAACCTTCCAGTCTTTAAATATCCTTTTCTTTATGCAAACTTATTTTGTTAGAATTGAGAATATACAAAACAAAACATCACAAATATGCCACAAAAGATCATAGAATATTTCTTAAAGTAGGATTTTAAAAAACTTTTGTGTTATTTACTTTTGAATTTATGGAAAGAATCATCTCTTAATTTTCATTGAGATTATTTTTTCATGTTTTTGTCAAAGAATTAGTTAAGGGCTCTGCAATTTCTCGATTTGGTCAAAGCATTTTGTCTTAGTACACAAGGGGAGAATTGGACCATGAAAAATCTCATAGCCTCATTCTCTCTCCAGTGGCTGACCAATATCTAGTCTTATGGCTATGTTGAGAAGACAAAAAATAAATTGAAGGTTAAAGAAGTTAAAGAGGTTAAAAGAATTAAAAGATGAGTTAAGATGATTCAGTGGTAACCTGATGCTAAAATTACCAAGTACAGAGTTAGGGGATTGATGAAAAAGGTATTTTTAGTAGAATATACGTAAACAAGTTATAATTGGAATAACATAGAAAAAAATAATGAAAACTGCACAGATATTTTCCATTGACTTGCTTTGAGACAGCATTCTTTCCTATGGGAATACATTTTCCTAGTTTCTTCCTATTAGCAATAACTAATCTAACTACTTGCCAAGAAAACTCCGTGGACAATAATGGCATGCTACAATCCATGGACACAACTGAACAACAAAAAGTCCCCCTACAGGGCTTTGTGTTGTCTTTGTAGCATTGACACAGAGCCCAAAAATAAGATATATTAGGCTTATAGTAATGATTCCAAGTTGAGTACTGGAAAGTTAGTCATGGTAACTTTCCTCTCTAAAGTTAATAGAGTTAATACCTCTTAAAAAATTTCTTCAATTCAGCTGATTTTCAGCGCTCAGTATCAATGACAGAAAGGGGAGGTAATATGATAAAATAGAAAGAATATTGACTCTGGAGTCAGAAGACCTGGGTTCACATCTCCTCTTTTAGCGCTTTATTGCCTGTGTGACCCTCAGCAAGACTGGTAAACCTGTCTTGGCTGCAGCTTTCTTATCTGTGATAATAACTGGGCTTTATCTGGTGTTTAAGGTTTTCAGAATATATAAGTTACTTGTGTTGAAAATCACAATAACTTTTTCAAGTAGGTATTATTATTATTATCTCCTTTTTAAAAGATAAAACCGAGGTGAAGAGAGATTTTATGACTTTCCCATGGTCTCAACGGATAAATGTCTGAGACTGTCTCCAAGGTTTCTCCAAACTTCAGTTCTGTCATCCTGTGATTTCTTAATGAGTGAGAAATGTCATCATCTTGTGCCATCAGTCTTGTGCAAGTTTTCAGTTTGTTGTTCATTTGAGAAAATAAAATAGAAATATCATCCCTCCCTCAGTAGATGTGGTCAGAAATCTTTGGTGTGAATATGAGGATGTTAAGCTAAAGATTTTTGTAAAGTTTGGTTGTGAACCCTTTTGTAAAGTTTAGCCCTTTTAGAGGAAATATAGATGGCATTTAGAAAGCTCTCCTACAAAGTTACTAAGAAAAAGCCTATCTCAGTCACTGATTGAATTTTTTCTTCTCAACTTTGCTTCGATACTCTTAACAGTCATATCATAAGCTGTGGTGTCATGGAGTGAGATAGTTTTTAGGTGTGTATGTGATAAGCATCTAAACTTGGGAAGAAAGAAAAGAGCCAAATAAGGGCTTAAAGAAATAAAAAAATAAAAGTTCATCATTAGTAGTGTTAGAATATATCTAAAAAACCTCTAGCTTCTGGAATTCCTAAATCTCTACACATATCACTTCATACAGTCTCTTTGATGTTGACTTTTGTCTGAAATATTTGTTTGCTCCAAGTTATTCTGAATTTTGTGTTCTAATGTTTTAAAAGGAAAAATTTGCCTAAATTTCAAGTAATTTTATGTATATATATCCTCAGATGCAGCTGCGTGGAACCTTTTTCTAAGAAAACAAAACAAATCAAGCTTTTTTTTTGCATAAAGCTGTGAATAATAGCAATAATTTGTTAAAATTTCACACTGAAGGAAAACATCAGATGTACTGGGTAAAATATTTTAATCAGGTTTCAAGAAGAACGTATTTAAATTGGGAAAGAAAAAACTTATAAAAGATAATTTTCTATTGTTTTGTAGAATCTCTTTTTTATGTAGATAGGGTCTTTGAGCTTTTTTTTAAAAAAAAAAGTCATGTATTTACCCATTATTATTTCAAACTTTCAAGAGAAAACCTCAAGTAAAGTGATAGTTTATTTTTGTTTTGTTTTCTCTTTTTTTTCTTACTGATAACTAGAGTAAGTCTAGAATCTGTGATTTTACTTCAGTATACCATAATTTCATACACCATAAGAGAAGGAACTACATACAAAAGGCAGATCACAACCTTTCCTGCAATTTAGAGCCTCAGAGTTGTTCCGAGCTTTTTCATTTTTGTTAATGTTTTTTCTTAGCTTGCCCTTTTTTATTTTCAATTTAAAGTTTATGCTTTGTAGAATCTCATTAAAATATATTGAATCCACTACACTGAGTTAAAACTTGATTTTTGTAAAATCCTGGTTCCTTTTTAAATGGTACATTCTACATAAATAAGTTTTGCCTCAGATTACAATTAGGTGCTTTAGAGCTCTTTATTAAGTTAGCACATTTTAAAAGACAAGTCATTTCATGGCAAGATGGAGGACCCTATCCAGCAAAATCTCAAAATTAAAGGCAGGAGATATTTAAGAGTTTAAAAGGAGTTGATAACCCTTATTAAAGTTAATTTGTTCTTTTAATATGGAGGAATATGTCACAAAACTTTACTGTACCTGTTTGTGATGTAGTACCTCTTTTTTTTTTCAATCAACTGAATGTTTTCAACTTAAGTTTACTTAAAGTTTTACTGAAAAGAAATATACAAAGACAGCATTCAATTGAGGATTAATCACTATGGCAACTGAAATGTGGTGACTGAAAAGGGGAGGATATATTCTCCCCTCAGTTTCCTGCCAGCTGTCATATTCAACCTCTGTGGCAAGAATCCAGGCCAAAATATAGACTGTGACCAACTCTAAGAAACTATATCTGTATTTTTATAAATTGGTACAAGTATCACACTATAAAAGAAGACTTAATCCCCTGAATTGGATGACAGACACTTGGCACTCTTACCAGTGTTTGACAGAGAAATAACGGGATGCTTTGTAGTAAAACCTGGATTAATGGTAAACCCCTCTTTATGTTATTGCAGTGTGGTGTAAATGAGAGAACTAAGAATCCTGTCAGCCTGGGGGGTTGGGGGGGAAGTTCCTTTTGTATACCCAGTGCAGGTTTAAGTGCCGTTCAGAATACTGTAAATACAAAAAGTTGTGTTATTAAGAACTCCTCTTTTTTGTATTTGTACTAGATGGGCATTTTGTAGATTACTTAAATAAGGGATTTCTATCAGCTATAGTGGGTTTGATTGTGGTGTGTTTATATAGCTTTTGAATTTAGCAGTGATGGAATAGACAGTTTACAATGAGCAGAATTTAAGGAGTACAGCATTCTATTGTACTATTTTTTAAGACAGTGAATGGAGCCATGCTTTTAAATAATTGATCACAAATGATTAGTTTGCAAATTTGCTCTGTGAGAATTATGATTTCCGCATGTTGTGGAATTAATCCTTTTGATATTTTTAAAATCATTTTATGTGGCTTATTTCTATAGTTGAGTATTTGATTTAAGAGGGGTGTGTGTGTGTATAACATATTCTACACACACACATTATATATATATATGTATGGTTTTTTTAGTGCTTCTCAAACTCAAGAAATTATTTAAGTGAAACTATATTACTGAATTCAGGTCATTTATTGCCTTTTATGTTCCTATCTTTATAAAAATGATCAATTATGGCTAATTTTGAGAGTCAATAAATTACTTCAATGTTACCTTCAATGAATGGAAAACTGAGAGTGGGTATAAAGTATGTACCTGTTCTCTTACTTAGAAACAAAAAGAAGCCTGATCATTAGCCCGCAGAGATTTTGTGAGGAACAATAAGATAATGTGATTAATGACAATCTGTATATAAAACATATGGAGCTTCTAGGGGGCCAGATGAGGAGCTGTACTAACTTAGGACATAATCCTAATAAGTATTATTGTAATTATAAGTTTCATTGATCACAAATGTTTGGCAAGTAAAGCTTCTTCCTTTATACAGTGCCCTATTAATGCCCTAAAATTGATCCTTGAATTGACCTTGTGACTGATAATAGTGTATTTAAAAAAATAAGAATGTATGAATGCATTTGACAAGGGACGAGTTTAATGCAGATATGCCTGCTCAGCATTCTGCTCAATGGGAAGAAATCTTCTAAGAACAGTTGTTATCTCGGTCAAACATGATAGAATAAAGCCCTTCAATATCACATTATAGAAAATCATAAAAGAATAATGCTGTTGTCCCAAAAAGACACCACCATGAGTATGCCCAATGTACTGGAACGCTTCTTTACTTATCTCTAGTATAACAGGTGTTAGTAAAGTCATTCTTGCCACATAACTAGCACATCTTCTTATGCCACAATTCCTTAATGAAATCTTTTGCTCTTGTTCTTATCCTAAAGATAGATAGGTGCCAGAGTAAATAATGTTGGACTTGATGTCAAAATACCTAAGTTTAAATCTTACCACTTAACTGTTCCTACCCTCAGTTTTCTCATCTGTAAATTGATGATCATAATAGAACTCATCTATCAAATAAGATAACATGTAAAATGCCTTAGAAACCTTAAAGACATCAGGGCAATTTTCCTTGATGATTTCTTGAAAGATGTTTCTTTCAAGGCTCTTTTTTCATCTGGTTTTCAGGTAGTCCAATAATTCTTAGATTGTTTCTCCTGGATCTATTTTCCAGATGAGTTCTTTTTCTGATGAGGTATTTTATATTTTCTTCTATTTTTTCATTTCTTTGGTTTTGTTTGATTCTTGAAATCTCATTCAGTCATTTTCTTCCATTTGTTCAATTTTAATTTTTAGTGAATCATTTTCTTCAGTTAGCTTTTTTTTATCTCCTTTTGCATTTGGTCAGTTGAACTTTTGAGTTATTTTGTTTATTGGATTTTTTTTTTCCACTTCAGAAATTGTTTTTCAAGGAGTTATTTGTTTTTCCATTTCACCAAAACTACTCTTTAAGGAGTGATTTTATTCAGATAATTTTTCTATTTCCTTTTCCAGAGCTCTTATTTGCTTTCTCCATCTTGTAACTCTCTTTTAACATCCTTTTTGAATTCTTCCAAAAGATCCTTGTGAGATAGAGACCAATTTATATTACTCTTTGAGGTTTCATCTGGAGATGATTTACCTTTAATGTCCTCAGAGTTTGAGATCCATTCTTCTCTATCTCCCTAAGAGCTAAATAGGATCAAAGGTCTTTTTGCTTTTTTTGCTCATTTTTAGAGGTTGAGGTCCGCTCTTGGGACAAAGAGGAGATTGTCTCAAGCTTCCTGTACAGGGGACAGGGCTACCCTGGGTTTGGTGCTGCTTCCTTTCTGTGCTGGGTGAGCATGGCCCCATCCCACCTGAACTGAGGTTTAGGTGTTCACTATTTGCCTTCTGTAGTTTCATGAGATGTCTCACATATAATATTGCTGATCTACTGTCATCTTAACTAGGATAGAATAGCAACCAATACTGTATTCTGGCTACAAGCTTCCCACTAGATTTCCACAGCTGGTGGAGGCCTCTCCATTGTGGTCTCCCTGAAGTGCGTCGCTGGCCTGAAACATCTTTCCCCCTACCCCACATTGAGACAGACCTTTCTGGAAGTTCTTCCAAAATGTCTTCTACTAGAAATTTGTTACACTCCAAATATTTGTGAGTTCTGTTACTCCAAAACCCATTCAGAGGCTTGATTTGGTATTGATCTGAGGGAAGCCAGAAGAGCTCAGAGACCCATCTACTCTCCATCATCTTAGCTCTGCTCCCTGGAAGCCTTAAAGAGCTATAAAATGCTTAGTTATTATTGTTAATTTATTATTATTACTTGGAGTTGGTTATATGATAGACTTTATTATGCCACCATTCACCACCTCATTGTTCTCTGTATATACTTATTTTTGGTTCTTAGGAGACAATTGTGTTCCATGTTTCTCTGATGTACTACAACTGTTACAATGTTAGTATCAAAAATGTATGCCTTTTTTATTAAAGCTTTTTAATTTTCAAAAATATGCATGGATAATTTTTCAACATTAACCCTGCAAAAACTTTGTGTTCCAATTTTTTCCCTATTCCCCCACCCCTTCCCCTAGATGGTAAGTAATCCAATACATGTTAAATATGGTAAAAATATATGTTAAATTCAATTTAGGCATACATATTTATACAATTATCTTGCTGCACTAGAAAAATCAAATTAAAAAGGAAAAAAATAAAGAAGAAAATAAAATGCAAGCAAACAACCAAAAGAGTGAAAATACTATATTATGATCCATACTCAGTTCCCACAGTGCTCTCTCTGGCTGTAGATGGCTGTCTTCATTACAAGATCATTGGAACTAGCCTGAATCATCTCATTGCTGAAAAGAGCCATGTTCATCAGAATTGATTATCATATAATTTTGTTGCTTTGTACAATGATCTTCTGGTTCTGCTTATTGTACTTGGCATCAGTTCATGTAAGTCTCTCCAGGCCTCTCTAAAATCATCCTGCTTATCATTTCTTGCAGAATGATAATATTCCATAACATTCATATAACATAGTTTATTCAGCCATTCTCCAAATGATGGGCATCCACTCAGTTTCTAGTTTCTTGTCACCTAAAAAAGGGTTATCACAAACATTTTTGCACATGGGGATCCTTTTCCTTCCTTTAAAGTCTCTTTGAAATATAAGCCCAGTAGAAACACTGCTGGATCAAAGGATATGTACATTATGATAGCACTTTGGGTATAGTTCCAAATTGCTCTCCGGAATGGTTGGAACAGTTCACAACTCTTTTATTAGTGTCCCAGTTTTCCTGTATGCTCTCCAACAGTTATCATTATCTTTTCCTGTCATCTTAGCCAACCTGAGGGGTATGTAATGGTATTTCACAGTTGTCTTAATTTGCATTTCTCTGATCAATAGTGATTTAGAGTACCTTTTCATATGACTAAAATTAGTTTTAATTTCTTCATCTGAAAATTGTTCATATCCTTTGACCATTTATCAATTGGAGAATGGCTTGAATTTTTATAAATTTGAGTCGATTCTCTATATATTTTAGAAATGAGGCCTTTATCAGAACCCTTAAATGTAAAAACGATTTCCCAATTTATTGCTTCCCATCTGATTTTGTCTGCATTAGTTTTGTTTGTACACAAACTTTTTAACTTAAAATAAATCAAAATTATCTCTTTTGTGTTCAATAATGATCTCCATTTCTTCTTTGGCCACAAATTTCTTCCTTCTCCACAAATCTGAAAGGTCAACTATCCTTTGTTCTTCTAATTTCTTTATATTATCATTCTTTATGTCTAGATCATGAACTATTTTGACCTTTTCTTGGTATACGGTGTTAGGTGTGCGTCAATGCCTAATTTCTTCCATACTAGTTTCTAATTTTCCTGGCAGTTTTTGTCATATAGTAAATTTTTGTCCCCAAAACTGGGGTCTTTGGGTTTGTCAAACACTAGATTGCTATAATCATTGACTATTTTGTCCTGTGAAACTAACCTGTTCCACTGATTGACTGCTCTGTTTCTTAGCCAGTATCAAATGGTTTTGATGACTGCTGCTTTGTAATATAGTTTTAGATCTGTATACCGTTACTTTGATGAAAATCTTGGACTCAATAAAAGAATTATTGTACAAAGTCTATAGAATGTCTATTCAATAGACAGTTTTTATCTGCTTGGTTTTTCTCATATAATGGACAAACCACACCTCTTTGAGTGATTACAGATATCTTCCAAAAAACTCTGCAGTGTCCTGGAGTGTGATCTAATAAACATAGTGTCATCCACAAAAAATATGTCACATGGCACTATTAGTAGGAATCCCTTTTACCTGTATTCTGTCCTATATTTATTCCACCACAGTGGAATTAACCTGCAAACATATACATGTGTATGTTTCAGTTGATGATGGTGATTATGATTATAGCTAACATTTATATGGTATTTACTGTGTGTCAGAACCTTATGCTAAGCATTTTACAATATTGTCTCATTTGATCTTCACAACAACCCTGGGAGTAGCTCCACTTTAGAGTTGAACAAATTGAAGTAAATAGAAGTTAAATAACTTGCCCAGGGTGACACGACTGTTAAATATGAGGCTGAATTTGAACTTAGATTTTCCTAACTTCAGCCCTAGCATTCTGACACAAACACATATTCATTTACATGTGCATATGTGCGTGTGTGTGTGTATATATTATATCTACATCACTTGAAGACCCTGTTAGATGGTCATTGAACAAGGTTATCATTTTGTTAGAGAAATTCTATTGAACAGTCTTGATCTCTAGATGCAAAACATCTTATTTTAAGAAGCCCTATTTTTTCTCCTAAGCCAGTTACAGTTAAGTGACTTGCCCAGGGTCACACAGCTAGGAAGTGTTAAGTGTCTGAGAGATTTGATTTGAATTCAGGTCCTCCTGACTTTAGGACTGGTGCTCTATCCACTGCACCACCTACCTTCCCTGAAGACACCTTATTTTAAAGAAAATTATAAAGTGACATTTTGATGGGATCTTATATTCTCTATATCTTTTAGTCACTTGTGAAATAGTAAAGATGTGGCCACTGTTGAATGTCTTCTGAAGAATCCTGTGTAATCCTTACTAACACCCTCATTGATCATGACCTTGATTTTTTGTTTAGCTGACTCATAAAAATTTTTTATAGATAAGAGAATAATCGCATGTATAAGTAGATATTGAGACTTTTTTAGTCACCACTTTTGGAATTAATAAGATTCACTTTTTTTTCCCCAAATTTTTGGGGTATCTTCCTTCCTGCTAGTTATTTTTATACTGATCTATCAATTGCCTTATAGTTATTACCTCCAATGCAGGACTCCTATGTAAATAGTTCAATCAAAGTGTTTTTTCTCTCCTTAATTTCTTTAGTGCCATTCTTAACTTCTGTGGGATTGTGATGTTAGGATCTAAGTATAGTAGTTCTGTGATCTTTAATAGGGAAAAGTTTGATTAAATTTTTTTTGTAATTTTTTTCCCCTATTTTTCTTGTTTCCATCCTTTAATTTTCAACTTGGAATGTCCTCAGGACTTTGTTTTTGAATGTCTTTTGTTTAGTTGAATGTCTTTCCAGGTTTTCTTTAAACTCAACTCACTGCTTCTTTTTGCTTTAAGAATTATTAATCCTAAGAATTAATTGTTCATCATTCTAATACTGAGTGAGGAACATCTGACCGCATTTGCTAAGGAAACCACAGGTGATGATAAGCTGAAAGCTAGATACAACAACTTTCCCCTGCTTGAGTTCTATAAGTTGGTAATTTTCTGTGGCCTGCAAATGATGTTATAAATATCCAAGTGGCTTTTGGCAGAAAAATGTTCCCTATCCCTGTTCTAGCACATTATCATTTTTACTGTTGAATTAATATTCTAGTCTAGTATTGCCTCTCTTCATCTGGCAAGTAAGACACTTTCTAGTCTCTCTTAGTTTCCTGGTTATGCAGTTAACTTTATTAGTTAAATTTCTATATGAAATAATTATAATCAACATCTGTGTCACTTCTGTTGCGCATTTCGCTTTTTAAAGAAAATTTTAGTTACTTGTATAAACAATTCAGGGTTATCATTTTAATTCTTTTTCTAAAAATAATTATTCAAAACTTAAGTACAAGATAAGAAAAAGGAAAATAGAAAAGATAGAAAAAGGAAAAAAAAATTATCATGTGCCTAGTAGAAAATCAGGGAGGATTCAAAATATGTTACAAAAAATACTCAATAAAGCTTTTATAATATTAGAAGACATTATTCGTGACTGTCCATTTTTTCTTTGCCTCCAATGTAGGTTATTTGTTTGTTTTCTGGTGTGCACTTTTTGCTTTATTCTTTTTTTCTCTTTCATCTTCCCCTACCTTCCCCAAGCAGGTTACAATTAAGAACATGTGTATATAAATACACATACCTGAATACCCCTCCCCACAAATAATCATACACACAGACACACACACACCCACACACACACACACACACACACACATAAATATAGAGAGAGATACACATAGACTTATACATAGACTTGCCTCTAAAACAATATGGCTAATACATAATGTAGATTTATCTCTTACTTGAGTCTTTAAAATTGATTTCATCTGAGATCAATGATTACTAGCCTTTTTTTTTTTTCCTAAAAAATTCTGCTCCTTTTTATTATGTTTGGTATATATCATTTCCTATCCCTGCTAACTTTTCTACTTTAGTTTTACTCCTTAACTTGTCTTGCTATTATTAGTTAATGTCCCCCCACCCATGGATTCCCTCCCTTATCTTCTCCCCCCCCCTTTTCCTTCCTTTATATCATTCCCATTAATCAACACACTCCTTTATAATCCATCTTATCGTATTCCTTCCCCCCTTATTTCTTTATCGATTTTTGAGGGTACTATATCCTTCATGATGTTTATGTGTGTATGTGTATATATATTTGTGTATACACACAAATATATATACACATACACACATTTTATATATATATATATATATACGCATATATATACACATACACACATATATATACACATACACACATATATATGTATATGTATTTTTCCCTGTTTAATCCATTCCTGATGTGAATGTTTTCAGAACTACAAGCTCTCCTACCCCCGCCAATACTTCTGTGTCCATTCTTTTGCAGCTCATTCATACATCATAATTACCATTGTTAACTTTTCTAGATTTGCCTTTTAAAGTTAGATCATATTCAGCTCTGCCCAATCTTTGTTTTGAATTACTCAATTATTGATGTCAGTTCTAGAAATATGATTTATATTTCCAAGAATAAAACATAAAGCAACGTGTATTTTTTGAATCCTTCAAAATTAATCTTTGATATTGGATTTTATATCTTAAATTTTCTATTGAGTTCAGGTTTGTTTGAGACAAAATCTCAAAAATCTAAGTTCATTGCATGTACATTTTTTTGTTTGATATTATACTTAATTTTTCTGGCTATGTTTTTAGCTGCAGACCCATTTCTTTTGATGATCGATAGATATTATTCCAGGACTTATGGTCTTTTATTGTAGCTGCTGATTAATTCTATCTACTTATAATTGTAACTTCAGAATATTAGAATTGTTTTGTTCTTCTTGTTGTTTTTGTTTCTTGTAAAATTTTTTCTTTGATCTAGGGATTTCAAAATTTAGCAACAATGTTCCTATGTTTTTCCTTACAGGATCTCTGGTGATGATCACTGGATTTTTTTTTTTTAATTTCTATTTTCTCCTCTTCTATGATTTCAAGATTTTCTTTGGTTATTTCTTGTTTTATTGTATCAAGGTTCTTTTTTTATGGTCACAGCTTTCAGGTAGTCCAATTATTCTTGTATTTTCTCTTCTTTATCTGTTCTCTAGATCTATTGTTTTTCTTATAAGATGTTTCACATTCTGTTTTATTTTTTTTTCATTCTTTATATTTTGTTATTTCTTGGTCTCATAGATTTACTGGCTTCCTCTTGTCTGATTCTGATTTTCAAAAAATCATTTTCTTCTTTAAGACTCTGGATCTCCTTTTCTAGTTGGTTGACTTTCTTTTCATATGCTTTTTTGTTTTACTTGGATGGTTTTCCCCCCCCTCAATCATTTGATTTTTTAAAGTCTTTTTTGAGGTCTGAGTTGTACATGTAGCCATTTAATATTATTTTTTAGAGTAGGAGGGGCCTTTTTTTTACTTCAGTGTTCTCGTCTGAAGATGAGCCTGGTCTTTATTCCCAAAATAAGTTTCTATAGTTGGGTTCTTCTTTGCCTGCTCATTTTTTAACACAAAAACTTAGTGTAACCACCTCTTATCCTAGGAGAAAAGGAATAGGAGAGGGAAGAATAGTGGCTCTGAGTCCAACCCAGCTAGCCCCTGTTTGCTGTTTGTGTGGAGCTAGCTTGGAGGTGTTTACACTTTATAGTGGTTAAACTTCTAGCTTGGGGTCTTCTTATTTTCTCAAATTGTCCTGGGAGGGCCCATGTTCTACCCTGAGTCTTAAATTTGTTTTTCACTCTGTGGTACAAAGCTTGAAATTTTCTTCCCAGATTTCTCCTTCGGTCATTTTAATTATGTTCTCTTGTTATTTGTCATCATCACCATTTTCTTCTCCTCCTCCTTCATCTCCTTTCTTCTCCTTTTTCTCTTTTTCCTCTTCCTCTTTCCCTACCTTTTCCTCCTCCTTTTCCTCCCTTCTTCCCCACTTTCTCCTCCTTTTCCTTCTCCCCTTCCCTCTTCTACCTCCTTCCTTTTCTCCCATCCTTCTGTTTTCTTTCTTCCTCCTCCTTTTCCTTTTTCTTCCCTTATTTTAGCTTTTCTTCCCCTCATCATCCCTATCCACTTCTTTTCCTCCTTCTTCTTCCTCTTCCTTTAGCATCAACTAGTGTTGATGGTCTGAATATACCCAGAAAGCTAACTGTTAGATCACTCCCGTATCACTAAATGTTTTCCTGGCTTTTAATATATAGTTCTTTTGATTCTTTATGGGATTATTTGATGCTCACCATTTCTAGTATCTGTCAGTTATTTTTTTCCAATAAAGTCTTCATGACACAGAGGAGTAAGGTATCTGAATTGTATATAAAGTTTGCTTTTTTTATTTCCTATTCCTAAACTATGCTTTCCTTTATATTACTCTTTATCCTCAACTTTTCCTCACTTTACAATGATCAGATTATAGGTTGACTTGACATGGAGGATATTACCAAGCATAGATTTCTTCAAGTATTCCATGCTCAGCAATTGATGATGCATCAATTAAAATTTTTTTCACGAAGGTCTTTTTTATAGATATCATTAGCACTAAATATTCCATGAAATAATATTTCTTGATGATTTTGATAAAGTGATACAACCCCTGTACCAATTCCTTTCTTTTTCTCTCTTAAACTTCTCTGTGAGTCGTCACATTTCCTGTTAGTTTCAGCTTCTTTTTTCTGGTTTAGTTTAGGTGAAGAATATAAAGATTTAGTTTCTCTGGCAATTTGTCCACTAGCATTGATCATTAGACAAGGATGTTATTTTTTGAATACCAGCAAGTCAAATAGAAGCTTATTGACAGTCTAAAAAATCTGATTCTTACAACTTCTGTCCTCTTTCCTGCTACTTTCTTACTATCACTGCAGAAATGGAAGGGACCACACAGGACTGAGATCCATTTATATGGATTGCCAAGGCCAAAAAAAAAAAATTCATTTACAGGTGTCTAGCCTGTGGCAATGTATTTCTCTCTAATTAGTTCTATTAGTTCTTAGAAAATAGATTCATTCTGTTACTATAGCCAGACTTGACCCATTTTCTACATGGTTGAATCCGCCAGAATGTGCAGTCTCCTGGATAACCTTCAAGAATCCAGGGTCATCTCAATGCCATAATAACATAGCAGAGTTGTATCTCTCAGTCATTCACTGTCTGAATATTGAGAGTAAAACTATTAATGGAGTCACATGAGCTATACTCTTTAAGATATGATCCCATTAAGAACCTTGAACTTTGAGTGTCTACTCTTTATACCAGAGGGATCTAACCCATAAGTCTCAGCTGGGGGCAAAATAGGCCAGAGGTAGTAATGAACCAAAAATGTATGTCTGTTGAATGAATATTACTCCTTGCTTGTAACTTTAAAAAACAGATCTATAATTGTACTGCAGAAATCTCCAAAATTATTTCCTTTTAGAAATTATAATAGTAATTTGAACAGAATGATAACATAAATTTTATTCAGAAAAACCATAATAGCCACAAGAATTCCAAAGAACTTTTAAGTAGTGGTCATAATTCTAAAGTTTTGTCATAGTGTGAGTTAAAAACAAAGAATGCCTGAGAGAATGCTTTCAAAATAATCTCTTTGTTTCAACTTTAGTCGAATTTTTTAATGGACTTTATTTTACAAACAAGGTAATAAAATTTAGTGATTTTTTTTTTTTGATGAAATAATTCTATCTACCAAACTGCTAGGTAATATGGCATATTGGATTAAAAAAACAGACCTCTAGTGAGCAGCTAGGTAATGCAGTGGATAGAGCACCAGCCCTGAAATCAGGGGGACCCAAGTTCAGATCTGGCCTCAAACACTTAACACTTCCTAGCTGTGTGACCCTGGGCAAGTCACTTAACCCAATTGCCTTAGCAAAAAAAAAAAAAAAAATGGCCTCTAACTTAGGAAAGTCTGGGATCAAGTCCTGCTTCTTTGTGATCTTGAGTAATAACTTGACATCATTTTTTTTTTAGTTAACTCTTTAAACTATGAGATATGAAAAAGGTACTAATCTCCATTCTTAGAGGAAACTTTTCATGGAGACTTTCCTAAACTGACAAAATTAGGTTTGGTTAAAAATGAACGCTGAATTTGAGCCCAGGAGGAAAATATGAGCCTGTGATTTCATTACTATTATAAGCTACCCATGAGAAATTTCCTTTACAAATGCATATTGCCCCCTATTATGAAACTTTAGAGAGTTGCCTGGGTCACATAGTGACCCAGGGTCTCTCAAACTGGTATCCTCTATATACTGCATGTTGCCTGTAAACTATAGCAATAAGAGAATAAAAACAAATTAGAATAATAAACATAAAGAGGAGTCATCATCTTCATTTGCAGATAATACATATGTAGGAACTAACTGACAAAACATGCAAAAATAAAGATTGATAAATAAAAATTTATAATCACAACTATAAAAGAATATTTTGTCAAAATAAAAAAATCAAAATCTAATGTTCTTAGTGACTATACTACAATACTGTATTACAAGGCAATTCAGTCTTGGAATGGTTAGGGCATTGGATCTGGAGTCAGGAAAATTTGAGATTAAATCTGTCCTCAGATACTTAATTAGCCATGTGACCCTGACCAACTCACTTAACCCCCAGCTATCTTAGTTTCCTCATTTGTAAAATGGAGATGTTAATAGCATTTATGTCTCAGAGTTGTTATGAAGGGGAAAAATGAGATAATATTTGTAAAACACTTTCAAAACTTAAAATACTATATAAATGCCATCTAGTTGTAGTAATACTGATGGTGCTGGTGATGCTGCTGTTGTTGCTACTGATAGTGGTAGTAGTCATATCAATAGTAGCCAGAATAGTGATAGTAAAAATTAATAGGACTACCTAAATAACTCTACAGATTTAATATATAATACAAGTAAAATGGCTGTAAGAATTTCATTAGAAGAATTAAAAATTAATACTATAGAGCAGTATATTGAAGAAGGAACCTAGATGGTTTAGGAGTATAGGGATACCATTGATAGAAATAAAAGAAGTTGAGAAGAGGATGGCTTTGAAGGAAATGTTTTCAACATATTAATTTTCAGTGCCTACAGATCACAATGTCCAACAAAGAGTTGTTGGTGTAAAGCTCAAGAGAGTCTAATGCCAGATAAATAGATTTAGAATACATTCGTATATAGATGATCATAAAAATATAAATCCTATGAAGAAAAAAATGATGGTCATTCTTCATTTCCAATAGTTAGTACTCACAGATTGTAAACCTTTAATGTTTGTTTTTATAATGCTTATTTGATAAGTATTGCAAAACCAAAAAAAAAAAAATTTGGAAAGAATCAATGAAATATTAAAGGGAGTTTAGAAGGAAGTAAAAGAAAGAGGAAAGGGAACAATAATTACTATGTACCAGGAATTCTAGTAACCTTTTATAGATATTGCCTCATTTGGACTTCACAACAACCATCTGAGGTAGATGTTATTATGATCTTCATTTTACAATTCAGGAAACTGAAGTAATCAGAGGTTAAGTGACCCTCCCAAATTCACACAACTAGTTAAGTGTGTGAGACAGAATTTGAACCCAGCTCTTCCTCACAAGTTACAAAAAGTGTATTTACTACACTACCTAGGAGAACAGTTTTGTTGCTATTTTTTACATTTACTATACTTTAGAAACCATGTAATAGAAGTTCATAGTTTCAGAATATCTCATTTTCTGTGCTTTGTATATGAAAAAATTTATATTTGTAAGTTCAAAAATTTTTTTAAATTATGAAGTCATCGCTACTTCGCATCTGAAAGTAGGGTTGAATGGAGTTCTTACTTGTTTCTAGAGTTAATCTCCTATATGGTTGTTACACTGTGAATCAGTTTGAGGGCTTTTCAGGCTATAAAACACAAAAATGCTTACTATACTTTATCTTTACTTGTGATTAAATCTTCTTTTGGCATTGACTACTTATACAGTACCCACCCCTATATATATAGAGAAAATGGAACAGAATGTTACAAAGAAATCACCATGCTCCATCCAAGCATTTTTATAAGTCTTACTATTATCAATAAAAATAAAAGTTTACTGTAGCTTAATTTCTTTGCCTTCTAGCAGCTCTGTGAAGTAGTTCACTGAGTTTCCAGTGACTAGTAAACAAATATTTCTCAATGAAAATCAAAGAATCCCTTTGTACTGTAAAAAAATCACTCCCCAACTTATCTGCTTATTAAGTTAAGGTTTTTTTGTGTTGGCTTTATTCATTCATTTATTTAGAAATCATTTATTGAACATCTATCCCAAGGCAGACATTCTATTCGAGCTAAAATGTAGCTTCTGATCAAGTCATCAAATCCCTTCTTGGATTTCCTTAAACTTCTTTGTCTAGAACTCTCCTTTTTTTCTCAATACACCCTACCTTGTTTTATGCTTTTCTCTGTACAAGTACAAAGATAATATCACTTTTTTTTAACAGTAATATCACAACACATTTAGGTATCCTTTATTAGTGTATTTATTAGTCAACCATCTTCTGCTGTTTTAATAGCAAATCTAGATGAGGAAAGTTTTAAAATTATAAAACCATCTTATTTAAATCTAGCCCTTTACTTGAGGGAGAGGAATAGAAGATTATCAGGAATTTTGTAGTAGAACTACTTTTAAAATGTCAGATTTCTAGAAATTTGTAAACTTACTGAATAGTGTGTGTGTGCGTGTGTGTGTGAGTGTGTGTGTGTGTGTGTGTGTGTGTGTGTGTGTGTGTGTGTGTGTATAAAACCTATATATTTAAAGCTCTGTTGACTAACTATTGTCATTCTCAAAGACCTATTGAGGAATTTTGATCTATTGAGGGAATATTCATACTAGTGAAATCACAAATCATAGACAGATTGAAGTCCCAAAGAAATATTTAGCACTCAAATTTTCAAGATAAAATGCTATATACCATTATTTCAACACATATTTATAGATCCTATTAATGTTACCTGGTTAAATAAGTATCTTATCTACAATACTTCTCCTGACCATCAAAATTGCTTAGGGAAGTCTTCCTTGCATCCTTTTTCTTTTTCCTTTTTTTTTTTTTTTTTGGTAGTTTATTACTTTTGTTTTTTCAAGTAATAGGTGTTTATCTTGGTTGGAGCTCCTTTGAAGTAAGAGGTACAAGAATGCTATTTAATTTTTTATTATTTTTAAAATTTTTAAGCAGCAATTTTCTTATAATTATTTTTCCCCTCCCATTTCTCTACTCCCTACAGAGAAAATTAGAAAACAAAAACAAAAAACAGATCTTTTGATACATATCTACATAATTGAATGAAACAAATTTTTACATTAGGCATATCTAAAATGTATGTCTCTTTTTATATTTTAAGTTCACCTCTTTGCTAGAAGGTGAATGTCATTTTTTTTTTTTTTTTGGACTTACTCTTTATCATTGTTCTGAGCAGAGTTTTATCTTTCAAAGTTGTTTTTATCTATAATATTATAATTGTATAAAATATTCTCCTAATTCTGCTCACTTTGCTCTGAATCTGTTTGTAAAGATCTTCCCTATTTCCTCTGAAATTGTCTTTCATCATTTCTTATGGAACAGTAATATTCTAGTACATTCAGATACCAGTTTATTTAGCCATTTTCTGATTTGAAAGCTGAAAACAGCTTCTTTGTTTCCAACTTTGGCCCCTAGAAAAAGAATTATCACAGTGATTATATGTGTGTGTGTGTGTGTGTGTGTGTGTGTGTGTGTGTGTGTGTGTGTGCATTTATAGGATTTTTAAAAATTAAATTCAAAAGAGAGATGAATTTTTTCCCTAAAATTTTATATTAATAATATATAGTTATGTTTTATTATTGTGTTGTATTTATTTTATTATTACATTTTATTATTGTGTGTGTGTATACACAAACACACACACGCACACAGGTCCTTATTCTCTTTCTTTGATATATTTGAGATATAAAACTAGTGACTTAGCTAGGTCAAAGGGTTTACACAGTTTCTAGACTGCCTGGAACAGTTTGCAACTCTTATCAACAGTGTACTAGTATTCCTGTTTTGCCATAGTCTCTTCAACATTCTCTTTTTTTTGTCATCTTCACCATTTAATAAATGTGAAGTGGAAATTTTGTTTGTATTTCTCCAATAATTAGTGATTTTTTTGAAATTGTTAATAACTTGTTTTTCATTCTTTAAAAACTGCCTTGGAATATTAGCTGCCTTTTCATATTCTTTTAATACATTAGGCTAGTTTATACAAAAATTTTTTAAATTTTACATAATCAAAATCATCCATTTTATCTTATGGGATGTTCCCTATTACTTTTAAAATTATTAACTATTTATCTGTAGATATAAAAGGAAATTCCTTCCTTCCTTACTCTGCTCATTTATGATGTGACCTTTTATATCTATCTAGGTGATATATCCATTTGGAGTTTATCATAGTGTATTATCTGAGATGGAGAATTTCTTCCAGATTGTTATCCAGTTTTCTCAGTAATATTTGTCAAATATTGAATCCTTCACCCATTTCATAGGGGTTTTGAGTTAACTAAGAGCTGTGATAGTATATCTATTTATTTATTTCTATATATTATGCATCTAATCTGTTCCACTAATCCTCTTTTTTAAAAAAGTACCAAATGATTTTAATAATTTGGCTTTGTACTAGTTTGAAAAAATCAGACATCATGAATGAAAGCTGATCAAGGAGATATATGTGAGGGCAGGGGTTGATTCCTAAATTATGCTTTTTCAAATAAATTTTTAAATAAAGAGAAAAATAATTAATAAAAGTACAATCTGCTTCTTGTTGTTCAAACTTCACCAGTGGATTGGATTGAGGGTGGGAGTGAGGATACCAACTTTTTACTGCTTAAAAAAAACCTGCCTAATACATAAGGAACATACAGATTCAAAGCAATGAACTAGAGTAAAGACTATTTTGATCACTTAAGTCCATAAAAAAAGAAATGTAATCATAATTTCTGGTAAGGGAATAATAAACATATTATTATATTTGTTCATATATTAATGAATACATTAATTCATTTTAGGTGTAAAGGTATAATTTATATTACACCTTTAAGATATAAATTAAGCTGAGAAATCTAATTCTCATGAAATGCATTATAAAATAAAGAAAAAATATAAATAGTAAGTTCATTTTACCAAGTAACATGTCAGTCAGGTTCTTACACCTTACTAAAATGGGAAGAAGCCAAGAAAGAATGCAGTAATTGTAGGTAGCCAACTTTTTTCTGTCAGGAAGGTCTTCTCAAATTGAGCAGAAATATAATCAAGAAAAAATTACTGACTTGAATATAATGGAGGAGGGAGAAGTAGTATTTTCTTATTTAAAAACACTTTTGGATAAGAATTTTATTCATCTTTGTCATTCTTCAATAAGGAAAATTTTGATCATATGCTATGATATTAAAAAAAAGTGCAAAAAAAGGATAAAAGCTTATAAATCTTTATAGATCCTAATCCAGTAGGATCTTTTATTGTAATCAATAAAAGAAACAGGAACAAAATATTCAGCCCTGAAATAGATTTTTTAAAATAAAATCTCCATAATGGATAGGTTTAAGACTAAATTATAGAAACAAAAAAATGATATGAAAGAGAAGGGTAATAGTGAGACAACATAAAAAAAAATTTGTTTGACATTACTAAAGCATCCCTAATATTAGTGCTTTCATAGTAATAAAAGTTTAAAAGACTAATGAAACATAAAGTTAAAAAAAAAACCCTAGATATTAATCTAAGATTTGTTTGTTATTTTTACAATTATTTAGGAATTGGAAACTTTTGTCACATAATTTGGTAGAATAATTACAACAGCATAGGGTTTTTAAAATTAAAGTCAAAGTAGGGATACATTTTTTTCCTGAATTTTTATATTAACAAAAGAGAAAAATAATGAATTAATCATTCAATTTTAAAGTTATAAATACATAAAATTAATAAATCCCCCCAAATACAAAAAAAGCATTTTTTTACTGTTTTTATATCAAGATTCATCAGTGCAGTTAGTCTATTTTTCTTGTTTTATTTAATATCAGTCCCTGATTAGTGAATCTGAACCATGTTTTTGTCCCAGTTATATAGAGTTATCAAAGAATGATGTGATATTTTTAAATATTAAAAATACATTAAATGGAATTTAATTTTAAGCATGTAAAATAAATTTTAAAAATAAAAGTGAATTAATAAAAGGAATAAAATATTAAAAGATTAATAAAAGTATACAAATAACTGATTTGATTCAGAGAAGGAGGAGAAAGAGAAGTAAGAAGAAGAAAATCAAATTACCAAAATAAAATAAAAATAAAAGGAGGTTCAGAACAAATACAGAGGAAAAAAATGAAAAGTATTAGCAACTACTATACTAAGTTATTAAATGGCAACAAAACTGAAAACTTAAGTGAAATTTATGAATGTTTGTGAAAATATAAACTATAAACTTGGGAAGAAAATAACTTGGACTCTGAAACTGAGCAAGATCATAAATGATTGCTTGGCAATAAAACACAAATAAAAACACTCCCTTCTCCCCCTAACCCCACCTCAAATAACCCCAGGATTAGAGTGATTTACAAGTGAATCTTAGCAAATATTTTTTAAGACAAATGATCCTAATGCATAAACTTACTGAGATCTTCCTATCCTGATGAAATTACAAGTCCAGTCCAAAAAATAATAACTTGGAAGGAACCTGAGAAATTATCTGTTCCAATTTCCCCTCTACCCAAACCCCTATTTTATAGATAAGAAAATTGAAATCCAGAGATGAACTGACAAGGACATAGGATAAGTCAATCCCAAAATTAGAGCTAATGCCCAGATTTCTTCTCTGTCATTATTTTCCCCCTGTATTGTTCTTTTCTACAGATTGTCCTTTTTTTTTTTTTTCTTTATTATTCTTGAGAGCAGGATCAACCATATCCCAGTATTCTTTCTAGTGTTTATTTTTATCAGTTCTAAGCAAATTAGCAAATGATTCTAACTTCCTTTTTATTAACTACCAATATATTGCCAAATAATACATTAGTAATTTTCACTTTTTATTATTTAAATCCTCAGTAATGATGATCATTCTTATGCTGGAATCAATCCAGTGTTTATGGATTCGACAACATAGTGTGACTGCCACAAAAGGTTTCTCATATATATATATATATATATATATATATATATATATATATATATTTATTTATTTATCTAGTATGTCAGTCAAGTGTTATAGTTGGCTTTCTTTTATTTATTTTATTTCATTTTTTCTTATTAAAATATTTTCAAAGTTATGAACTTGACAAATATCAGCAAACATTTCAAGATATGTAGCACAGAAAAAGGCATGTATGTAAAGCATAAATCTCTTAATTCCACTATTTAAAAATATGTATCAAATTTTGTGTTTTTAATACTAATACTACTCTACCTTTTTCCTCTTCTGAACTTTTTTCTGCTCTCCTCTGTGTATAATCTTTCATTGATATACTTCTTTTGTTATTTTCATTACATCACTATCATTACCTCACTTTTTTGCCCTCACTCTTCCTTCTTTCAAAAAGAAAAGTTCTCTTTTATAACAAATGAGCATAGTCATTGGCTGTATTTGAAATTGCATATTTTATTCATCACTTTATTCTAGGTTTGTATTGATTCAGATCAGTTTAGGGGTTCACATAGTTTGATAGAATAATTACAGCAGAATAAGATTTTTAAAATTAAAGTCAAAGTAGGGATTTTTCCCTGAACTTTTATATTAACAGAAGAGAAAACTGATGAATTAATGATTTAATTTTTAAAATTATAAATATATGAAATTAATAATTCCTCCAGAATACAAAAAAGCATTGGAACAGGACCAAATAAAACACTCATAAGCCATATAGCACTTTACAGAAAAAAAAAATTTATTTTATCTTAGCATGGGCACAGCATTAATTTAATTCATCATAGCTTCCCTGTCTCTCTGTCTCCCAGATTAATTTACCAGTCAGAAGTGTATGCCAAACCTGGATAACAATACCTGGGTTTTGTATTTTAAGAGACTTCCTAAACCAGTTAATTCTCATTGACTTTTCAGGAAAACTAACCCAGTCACACATGGGGTAAATGGATTTTTTTTTTTTTTTTTTGACCTACCTCTAATCTATCAGCTCTCTGCTGAAATTAGGGAAATGATCTCTCTTTGGTCTTCTGGACTCATTCAGGGTCTCTGCATTTATCAGAGATCTTAAGTCCTTCAAAATTGTTTTTTCTCTACAGTGTTCTTCTTGTATAAATAGTTCTTCAGCTAATGCTCATGTCATTTTGCATCAGTTTGCCTAAGTTTTCCCAGGTTTCTCTGAGTCAATTAGATCAGGCATAAACAGTTATTGAATGCCAGCTGTGTGTCTAGCTTTGTACCAGGCACCAGGGATACAAAGAAAAGTAAATGACTTTTCTCAGGGAACTCATAGTCTAACAAAGGAGACAACATGCAAACAACTGTAAAAACAATCTATGAAGAGGATAAATTGGAAATAGTCAATAGAGGGAAGACACAGCTAAGATTTAAGGAAGATCAGGAAAGGCATTCCTTTGGCCATTTTTTATAATACAATAATTTTCCATTATATTTCTATACTATAATCTTCTCATCCATTCCAATTAATAGGTATCCTTTCCTTTTTGCACAGTCTCTAGTTAGGAGATGGTTCTTTCCCATCTTATGGCACTGTTGAACCCCAGTACCATTTTGGAGATTGTGTTGATCTCAGACTTCTGACTGTGTTCTCAATTGTGAAGCTGACCCTATCTCTTTTTGTGTCTTCCAGTGCTCTAAGAAGTAAACAGCCTAACTCTCTCTCCCTGTGTGGTGACTTATGGGTGATGACTGAGAATTTTCCTCTTATTCTGACAAACTGGGCTGAAATTCCATTGGCTTTAGGCCTCATAACTGGAGTTCCGACTGGCTTCTGACCACCTAGAATATCTTCCTTTATACTGCCTTCTTACATCCAGACCCATTTGAGAAAGCTTAGGCTAGCTTCCAGTCTCCCCAGAGCATTCTGGCTGAAAGCTCTTGAAGGCTGCAGGCCCATTACCAAATTACTAACTCTACCTTCTCTGATACATCTCTACTCCCAAGTGCCTAAAGATTTCTTTCTTCTTGTGTAGTTCCAGATGGAGGAACTTTTGCTATTTCTTTTTGCTCTTCTTGAGTTGTTCTATTTGTTAGTTTGTTGTTGTTGTTAGTGTGTTTGAGAAAATTGTGTTCCTCAACCACTTTTCATGTTGCCATAACTAGAAATCTATATAGTTTACTTTTGTGGACAAAAAGACTAAATATTTCTGAATTTCACTTCCATAGACCTTTTTCTATGAAGTTAAGACTAATTTATTAAATGATCTCAGAAAATACTTTCAACTGTAGACAAAAAGATTTCATTCCAGGACCTACCCATTTCATCACCTCTCCTTCAGCTCCCAAGTCTTGAGAGAATTGATATATTTTGTTTTTATGCAACAGATATTTCCCCCAGTGGCCCCCCCACAAAAAAATCCTTACAAAATATATTATCAGTAGAGCAGTCCAAAAACAGTTCAGCAGAACTGCTTAAGAGCATGCTTGAGACTGAGAGCACATATTTCATTACCTTTTTGTGGCATTAAGTGAAATGGAGGAAAAAAACAAAAAATGTAATAAAATTTGTTTTATCTCTTCACTATGCATATTAACCTTTCTACAAAGATAAGCCTGCTTAAAAAGAAAAGCCCTTAAAACATTTGTATTTTCTTTATAAGTATCCTTTCCAAGGAAACAACTGGGCCATAAAATACAAACTTTTAGCTAGAAATATTGTTGGATATGAGTCTGTTTTTTCTTTCCGTTTTGAGTATCTTTAAAAATTTCTTATTATGCAAAATATGTGACATTAGTGTGTATGTTTGTGGTAGGTCCTATAATCAGTTGGCTTTTGCCCAGCAGGGTGAGTTAAGACAATTTAAGAAGTAACTCATGTTTGTCTTAGATTTTTGTGAATATTGAACCTTGTAAATTTTTATTTACAATAATTTTTTCTACTTCTAGGCAGAAATCTTTGACTGATTAATTTGAAAAGTTGATAAGAACCCTTAAAACATACATATCTATACACATACTTTTTTGTCATTTTAGAAACACTGATGATATTTATATTAATTTATTTACAGTGAGCCATATGTTTTTATAGTAATTCAGATTCCTAGCTTTGCAAAGACAAGCAAGTTTATGACTTTTTGTGTATTTACAAGATTTGGCCTTTTCCCAAAGAAGGAATTTTTTTTTAATTTTTTGTTTGAACAGATGTGTAAACAATAGGGCTGCTGTCTCTTATGCTTTAGTGTTTAATGAAAGGAAAATGAAGGAACATTTAGTAACTTTAAAAAATCTATGCAGAAGTTGACATGACTAGGCTAGTGTAAGGAGTTTTATTTGCCACTCATTTTATGATAACACGTATCAGAGATCTATTTCATACGAAATAAAATGCATATCTTTAATATTAAGTATAGCTATTTGTCATTTTATAATTTGAAACACCAAAACTTCCATTAGAGGTTTTTAACCAAGCTAATTTAAACATTTACACCTGAAATCATTGATAAGTAAGCCATCATAAATTCAGAGTATATTTTTTGTCAAAATATATGATAAAAAACAATAGATATGTGGCACAGTGACTAAAATGCTAGTCAGACACTTCCTATCCCTATAATCCTGAGCAAATCACCAAACCCTATTTGCCTCAGTTCCTCGTCTGTAAAATGATATGAAAAAGTAAATGGCAAACCATTTCAAGTTTATTTGCCAGGAGAATCCCAAATGGGATCTTGAAAAGTTGGAGAAGACTGAAATGACGAAATAGCAACAACAAAAACAGCTTTGAAAGGTAAGAGGCAGAATTTAAAACTAGATCTAACTGGTTCCATATTCAGCACATTCCTGTTACTTCTCTGGACTCAGTTTACTAAAATGTAACAATAAAATGTGGCCAATCTGCAAGTATAAATTTTAGATCCTTCTCTGTGGAATTAGGTAGAAAGAGCAAAAAATCCTAAGGAAAAAGAATAGAACAAAGAATTAAAAAGGTGCTTTGGGAACTTTACAATTTCACCTAGTTTACTTTAAATTATATCAATAGAGAAGTTCAGAAGAGCATTGACTTTGGGGAAAAGATGAGTTTTGCTTTGGACATGTTGGCTTTAAGATGTTTAAGAGGCATTTGGTTCAAAATTCCATAATAGGTAGTCAGGTTCAGGAAAAAGAGTGTGACTAAAAAGGGGGGGGTGAGGGGAGGGGAAGGAAGGGAAGAGAGAGAGAGAGAGAGAAAGAGAGAGAGAGAGAGAGAGAGAGAGAGAGAGAGATATTCAGGATATATCATGTATGTACATGTATCAGGATGTATCAAACAAGTTTTTGTTTAATATGGGGCCACATTTAATCAAGAAAAAATAATTTATTTGTTTTTCCATATCTCAACATACATAGCATTGAAGAAGAATGCTGCCATTAGATTTATTTTTAAATTATGTTTATCATATATCTTGACTCTATAATGTATAATATAAATAGCATGTATAAAGCTCTAAAAATAATCTTTTAGATAATATAATCAGGGATTATAAAAAGTTTAGGCCCTGTAATGAAGAAAAAAAGACAAGCAGAATATAAGAAGTTGGCAGTCTCACATTCAAATGACAAATATTGTTAAGATGTATGAAATTGATACATTTCTGAGGAATTGTAATTTAAGATCTGGAAAGAACCATCTTCTTCAATCCTATTATTTTACAGATGAATAAACTGAAGCAAGCAGTGCTGATGCCAGAATTTCCTATCTTGAATCCAGCGAAAATGTTAACTTAGCAGTGTAATATCAAAGATGTGTTCCTTTAAAAATCCAAAGAAAATGTCTTCAGTCTAGAATAAGAGCATATTTCTTTTTATACATTTTTTTTCCTCCAAAAAAAGGAGCAATATGCCCTTCTGTTTAAAGAGAAGACTTAATTGAAATTAGGAAAAAGTAGGGTATGGGGGGAAATACATACATATACACATTCTCTCTCTCAAAGATATACAGTACAACTGTTTTCAAATATTGAAGAAAGTCTCTTATGTAAAAGAGATAATCACAATTTTCTGTTAAAAAAAAAAAAAAACACCTTTTTTTCCAGAAAGTAAAATTATATCTAGTATTAGAAATAATGAGACAAATTTCAATTGAACATCAGGAGAATGTTCTAGCAATTAGAACCATTTAATAATGGAATGAACCCATCATAAGGTAATAACTTCCCTATTACTAGTGTTACTCCAAACTGTTTGGATAACCATCTCTTAGGAATGCTTATGAGAAAGTTTTCTGCTTTGTGGGGGGAGGTTTATTTAGCTAATTTATAATGTCTTTCCTAACTCCAAATTCTAAAATGTTGTGTAAAACAAAAACAAAATAAATTGAGTGAGAATTAAAAACAGTGAAAAAAAACTTAAACTAGGCTATACCATTCTCTTATGACAGTTGTTCTGCTAAAAGTAATCCCCACACATCCTGAAAATCTCAATAAAATTGTCATGAAAAAAGAAAACAGAATATGTGAAGCCATTCTTGATCCCCCATTTTGTTAATGTTCTTTGTATCAAAATTGCTTTTTAAATTTAATACACACACACACACACACACACACACACACGTAGTATTTCTTAATTGTATTTGTTTCCCTGAGTTCACTATAGATAGGTTTCTTGAAAGCTGAAAGTTTTTTTCTGATTTTGGTTTTATATTCTAGTACTCAGTACAGTAGCTGGCACATAGTAATTATGTTTATCACATATCTTGACTCCAGAATGTACAATGTAAATAGTATGTATAAAGCTCTAAAAATAATCTTTTAGGTAATATAACTAAGAATTATAAAAAAGTTTAGGCCCTGTAATGAAGAAAAAAAGAGAGTGACAAGCAGAATACAAGAAGTTGGCAGTCTCACATTCAAATAACAAATATTGTAAAATGTAAGCACTTAATAAATACTTGCTGAATTAGAGGTAAGGAAGCAGGATAAAAAGGACAATTTGGACCAAAAAAAACAAACAAGCAAAAATTAAAAAACAATACACCTCAGTAGTAGCTGCCTTTTTGGCTATCTCTCCAGATACTATTTTTAGTTGTTAGTATATCAGTTTAGGACAGGTGCCCAGGAGAGTACAATGCCAAAGATAATGACATAGGCATTGTAGTTAAAATGTAGAATTCCGTTGGCTGACTTTTAGAGACAGTTTATCAAATGGTATCTATACTTCTCTCAGGTTTAAATTTTGGTCCTCAATTTTACAATTTTAGAAACTCATTTTATCTGCTTCATTAGAGGTTTTCAGACCATGGTAAACTAATTGATGACTACTGAAGTAAAAAATGACCAATTTGCTAATCAGTTAATTAATTTAAAATGGGAAATATGCCTTTCCCGTGATCACATGTTCCTTGTCTTTTTTTATGCAGGACATTTTCTTTTCAGTATCTTGCTACATAGGATATGAGCTAATAATCAAAATGTTGCTTTGTGAACATTAATTTTCTTCCCTTTTGGATAATGTTCATCACAATCTTTGTAGACAATCTCTCCTCACTAGGCTTCTCTGACGGTTTTTTCCCTTATGCCTGTATGACTTTGTCTTCTTAATCTTCTTCAACAGAAGAATATCATTTATCCTCCATCCTCTAAACAAACATTTCCTAGGCAATGGTCTATTTTTTTATATTCCTTTGGGGTTTCTATCAGCTACCATGTATTCCTTTTTATACATATGACTCCCAAATCTATGTACCCATCCCTAATCACTCTTCCTGCCTCCAGGTCTGTGTCACTGTTTTGTGCCAATATAGCACAACTTCATTTTTCCTTTGGCATCTCATATTCGACATGAATTTAACAAATTGGTTTTTGGGCAAATCCATCTTACTGGTTAGGGATTTATAAGTCCCTTAGATCTCTAAAATCCATGATTCTATGTCCAAAAAGGAACTCAATATCTTTTACTTTAAACTTGTCTCTCTAGTAACCTTTTCTATTTTTGTTGAGGTCTCAACTAATCTTCTAGTCACCCAGGTTCATGATATCAGAATCATCTTTAATTCTTCCCTCTCCTTTTCTTCCATATTCAGTAGTTTTCAAGTATCTTAATTCAGTTAAGTGAAGCTACAAAAGATCTTAAGAGATTACTTCTTCTATTTCCAATCTTACTGATAAAAGTTATTGGAGCTGAAAGAAGTTAAAGGAATTGTTACACCAAAGATGGAATCTGGATTTGAACTTAGGACTCTGATTTCAGTCCAAATCCAGTGATATTGGCCAGGTGGGCCAAACTACTGCCACCATCACCACTACTCTTCTACTTCCCCATCCCTAATGAATAGTAATGTCCCTTTCTTCTCCCCAGCTCCAAACAATGGCCATTCATCCAAGCTGATTTCAACAGTAATTGCTCCAGAGGGACTTTTGGTTTTCTGTGTTTCTCCATTGCTTAGTACATTGCTTGACACATACATATTAAGCATTTTAAATATGCCATTTTTTTGTATATTGAATTATAGAATTCACAGAAGGGAGTTTAGTAGCTGTCTAGGACAGCTCATTGTTGCTTTGTTGGTATACAACTCCTTTTCTTGGCAAAGATACTGAAATGGTTTGTTCTTTCCTTCTCCACTTCATTTTACAAATGAGGAAATGAAGATAAGTGACTTGCTTAGCATTACACAGCTAGCAAGTGTTTGAGGTCATGAATCCCAAAAATGAGTCTTTTGACTCCATACCTAACACTCTTATCTATTGCATCATTTATGTATCTCATACACGAAAGAAATCCCCACTGTTATATACTTATTTGGCAAGTGGTCATCCTCCATTAAGTGAGATCCCACCACTTCTGAAGGAAGTCATTTCAAATTTTGGACAGCTCTTATTGTCAGGAAGTTTTTCCTGACATCACAGCTAAATTTGTGTTTGCAACTTCCGCTCATTGCTCCTGGTTCTGGTCACTGGAGCCAAATGGAGCAAATTTAATCCCTTTTCCAGATGACAGATTTTGAAATACTTGAAGACAGCTATCATGATCCTTTGGAGTCTTTACATCTATAAGCTAAACATAGATTAGCATTAAACATAGATTAGTTCCTTCAGCCAGTCCTCATATATCATGGTCTCAAAATCCTTCATCATACTAATTGCTTTCCTCTGTTTTTTTTTTTTTTTTCCAGCTTCTCAATATTTTATTAATGTATCTGGTGCCCAGAACTGAACACAGTATATACTGGATGTGTTCTTGCCAGGGCAGAGTACTAAGGGAATATCCCCTCTTTATTCCTGGAAGCTATGACTCTCCCTCTTAGTTATACAGTTCAAGGTCTTATTATTATGCTGTTGAGTCATATTGAACTTATAAATCTTCAGAAAAATACTCATTTCTTCCCAATTTTTTTCTGATTTCTTTGTATGCCTCAAATCTATAGTTCTCAATTATATTATAGGTTTCTATTATGATGATGTACTACAATTTATTTTAACTGTACCATTCTTGTTGAACATTTAAATTACTTACATTTTTAAAAAAATATACTCTGTTGCTGTTGTGGATGTTTTAGTATGAATAACTTATTTTTAAAAAAATAATTTTTAGCATGTTATTTCCAACAATGAAATTATTTGGTCAGGCAGTATAATTATTTTTGTGACTTTTATTATATACTACTAGATTGCTCTAATTCAAAGGCCCTCACCATCTTTTTGTCACTTAACACTTGTCTCCAGCTTCATTTGCAGCTCTGATTATTCCTAAATCATTGGACAGTAACTTTTGGCTATGAACAGGAGGATTTGACAGAGAGAGAAGATCTATATGTCTGATAGTCCTAGTTATTGAACAATTTAGAGAAGGAATTGAAAGAAAATTTACATATTTAAAGCATAAACTTTGTGATACTTTCCTAGGTCAGAAAGACCTTGTAGATGAATAGAATACTTTTATTTTTATTTTTAATTATTTTTGGTTATTTTCTTTTTTCCATCTACACTCATATGTCAGCATTCCCAGTCTTTTTTTCATTGGCTAATCATTGCTGGGTTTTTATTTAAGATGACAAGTTTTCATGACTTCTTATTGTGAGCTTTTAATGTTTATTCAACTTGCATTCATTTTTTTTTCCTATCAGGGCACAATCCCTTTATTTTTTATTGTATTTATTTTAAAAAATCAGACACTTTCTTTCATATAAGATAATAATTTAAGATATTTTTTAGCCAAGGGCAAATATTATGAAAACAGTACATTCTACATTTTTTAGAAATATCACAAGTATCACAAACTGATACTTGCTTGTTCACCATGACCATTCTGCCCTTTGTCTTTCTGTTTAATAATAGCTTTTAAAGAGGATGCTTAATTTGACCAGATTTAGTATGGTATTGAAAATTGGAAAATCTGACACTGTTATGAAGAGAAATGTCTTACAAAGAGTTCAGTCTGCCATCTTAAAGTAAATGCTACTTTCTACTACTTAAACATATCTACTTAAAAACTATCTCATTATCCACTTTGGTTGTTATAACTGACCATAGTCATATAAAAAAAAAAAAGTTCTTATGTGCAGTAACTAGAATTTTCTTTCTTTCTTCTGGAAGCATTCACTTAAAAACAACAATAATTTTCTTATTTTATTCCTTTGGCTAATAAAAACCCAAAAGAAAAATAATTTTCTCATGTGCAAATTGAACATTGACTCCTTGTTTCTCAAGTAGAAAATGATAGTAATAAGTTTCTTATTTGTTTTCTTCTTAGACAGCATTTTATAGTTTTAGAAAATGATTCTTAACAGTTAGAATGGAATATTTCTGTTGTTATTTATCTTGCATTTTGGACCAAACGAGATTTCATTGATATTGGGAGCTCCTACTGATGAGGAAATTTCCTGTAACAAGGGAAACTGGCACCTACTTTGTATCATATAGTTATAGAGACTTACTTTTAACAATGAGAGATTAAGTGATTTTCCCAGCAGATTATGTGTCAGGGAGAATTGGAACCCAGATGTTCTTGATCTCAAGTCTAGCTCTCTACTCTCAAAACCATACTGCTTCTTCATAAAATAAATATGACCCAAAATTCTAGCTGACTGTCATTGTCTTCCCTGAATCACTAACAAGTTCTTTAAACACAATGGGTGCTGAAAAAGTAAAAAATTATTCTACCAACTCACCTACTATGTGAAGATGATATCACATTAGAAAATTGTTTATTGATTTATTTGGTTGTATAAATATAAAATGCTTACTTTAAATTTTGCAAAAGATTTTGATTTATGATTTTTTTTTTTTAAATGGCATGTCAAAGTCCCCATTTTTCCTTTGAAAAATATGCCCCATGAGCAACTTTTAAAACTTTCTATTGTGGAAGTTTCTTCCTTGTTCTTTTTTAAAAATTAAATCACATCAAGCCCTTTTCCAATTCTTCCATGAAAAATAAAAAGTAAAAAAAAAAAAAAAAGATGTAATGTGCTTTCTGTAGACATTTGTATCTTTTCTTGTTTTAGACATATGAAAGGAGAAAGAAAGATCCGTACACCAAGATTCTTACCAAAGAACAGCAGCCAAGTGAAGAAAACCAGTTGCTTCCCCTTTACATTACAAATCCTGTGATTTATAAAAAGAAGGAAGTTTACCACATGGACCAAATCACCTTTATAATGGGAGAAACTCCAAAAGGAATCCGAAGGTCAGTTGCTAAAAATGGAATTGAACACTGAAAAAAACAAGGTGTGAATAATCCGGTCAAGTAATCTAGAATTTTTTGTCAAAAGTACAGATTCTTTGAGTTTTGTCCATATCTGGAATCTGATTATTTGAGAATAATGTAGGTTTTTTTTTTCTAAATTAAAATAGATCTAAAAATCTTTTAATGTTTTAAGTAGAATAGATCTAAATATGAACAAATTGCCTATTAGCACTGCAGATAATTTTATAGATTAAAGACAGATTTGCAAGTCCATACTTCTCCAGCACCATTACTCATAAATGAATTTGGATCTGGCCTCTTGGGTATTTTCTAAGTCATTAGTAGGAAGTATTTGGCAATGAATGGTGATTGTATATTTAACTAACTCTTAAGGTATTGGAGTCAAACTCAAATAGAAACAAGGGTCACTAATCTATACACAACAATTTCTTGTTGAGTCATGTTAGCCATCTTCAACTCTGTGTGACCCCATTTGAGGTTTTATTAGCAACAACTCTGGAGTTGTTTATCATTTTCTTCTCCAACCCATTTTACAAATGAGGAAACTGAGGCAAACAAGATTAGTGACTTGTCCAGGGACACACAGTAAGTGCCTGAGGCCAGATTTGAACTCAGGAAGATGAGTCTTCCTGATTGTAAGCCCAATGCTTTACCCACTGTACCATGCCACAGGCTGTTAATATTTATGTTTTATTGCATTTTTATTTATTTTATTAAATATTTTCCAATATGTTTTAAGCTCATTCACACAGCACTCTGGAACGCTACATGTTTGAAACTTGTGCTCAAAGGAAAATAAAAATTTTCAACCCTTTAGCCCTGGGTCTTGGAGCTCAGAACAACTTTAAAATATTATCCACAATAAGAGTTTGCCCTTCCATTTCCATTTGTTCCTCAAGAAATAAATACCTGTTACTTTGAAGAAATACTGGGTCAGAAGTCAAGAAGTCCTCGATGTAGCTAGTAAATTATGTAACTGTGGAAAAGCACAAAACCTCTTCCTGCCCCAGTTTCCTTAATTATAAAATGAGGATAATAATAACACCTACCTTTATCATCTCACGAAGAAGGGGTTTAAATTGGGTTGTTGGACTACACTATAACCCTGAGGTTCCTTCTAGCTTTATATCCAATTATTTTAGAATCGGCTAGCTTCAGTCTTTTATTTTTTTTTTTAATGAGGCTCTTGAGATACTTTCATAATAATAAACTGGAAGAACTAGGCTCATTTAGTCACTAGAGAATGTAGTTTAAGATTAACCAGTCTAGTTATAGAAATCAAAAATGAAACCAAAGTCTTCTTCATAATTCATTCAGTAGAATGCAGTATCATATACAATGAGCATTTATTTTATTTTTTTTTCAGAGAAAATACCATTAAAACCATTTCTTGTTCTAGAGATAGTAGAATTATCAGGTTATATCTGTGGTCATCTTTTTTGCATAGTAAATAAGAAACTTATTTGGCAGCTGTAGAGAGAATATCAAGTTTGTGGATAAATAAAGACATCAGCATTTAACCTTGCTACTTAGTCTTGCCAATTAATCACTTAATCTTCAAAAGCACAAATATTTATTAGAAAGTTCACGAAAATGGATTTGGAGATGATTAATAAACAAAATAATCTTAATCTCCATTTGCTTGATGTGGAATGAAAAATTGGTCCTTTTAAGGCCTCCTTTGCCTCCTTGCTTTGAATATCCAGTTAGAGCACTGCTAGTTTCCAGAATGAAAATTTGGAAACTTACATCTGCCTTGTTAAATATTCTGATAAAGATACAAGTAATTGAGATAGCATGGGGAAAGCAGCAGCTGGGTTTTAGGAAACTTAGACAAGTATACTGATATACTTCCATGTGTACTGGAAACTTTTGTGATATAGAGACCAGAAATAAATAAGGAAAAGTTTATATAAATATGAAAATGTAACTGGAATTGCAATCAAGAGAAAAGAAAACTATAAAACCTGCTTCTCTTAGAAAAAAGTGTGACATGGAAGGTTATATACCCAGAATTAAATAGTAATTTGAAATGAAAAGTTATATAAATATGAATATATCTCATTATATTATATAATTATACATAGTATATGGTATTTATTATTATATGTTAATAATATTATTATGATGATGATTTTTAAGAATCTAATTTTATTTTATTTTATGTTTTTTGCTGAGGCAATTGGGGTTCAGTGACTTGCCCAGGTTCACACAGCTAGGAAGTATTAAGTGTCTGAGATCAGATTTGAACTGAGGTCCTCCTGATTTCAGCACTGGTGCTCAATCTATTGCACCATCTAGCTGCCCCAAGAATCTATTTTAAATGTGTTTTTCTTGGAATTTTTACCCCCCATTAGTAGCATTGTTGATTGGGGAAATTTAGGACTAAATTAGCTCTTAGTGCCTATGGAATTTTAATCATTTTATTTCTTAGGACTGAAATTTTTTTTTGTTGTTCAGTGATTTTTAATTGTGTCCAATTTTTTGTGACCTCATTTGGGATTTTCTTGGCAGAAATGCAGGAATGGTTTGTCATTTCCATCTCATTTTTATAATGGGGAAACTGAGGCAAATAGTTAAACACTTTGCCTATGGTCATACATCTAATAAATATCCAAGAGCAGATATGAATTCAGGGAAAGAAGTCTTTCTGACTCTAGATGTGGTACCTCTTATCTACCGTGCCATTTAGCTGCCACAGACTTAAATATAATATAGCTTTAAAATATGTAAAAATTACTAAAAATTATTCTCAGATCAAAAATTGCCTGATGGATGTGGTGAATTACATGGTGGAAGTATAAAATTCTTTGGAAATATTTGTTAGCAAAAAACCAAGTAAGTGAAAAAATGTGATGACATAATGAGTAAACACTATTTTTCATTGACAATAAGGAGAAAGTTATGCTTTCACTCTAGCTGTGACATCATTTGATATTCTTCTGTCAATAAAAAATCTTTTCAGATCTTTTGGATTTAGATCTTATGGATTAAATTGAAAAGATCACATCCTTTTTGCTAAATTATATATTGTTGATGGCTCTGTCTCCCTTTAAAAGTAAAAGGAAAAGAAAAATAATCACTGATTTGTTCATTAATACTACAGGAAACAGTTTGAAGAAATGGCTTCCTTCTTCAGTTCATCTTCTATGGAAGAATTTGCTGGACATATAACAAGTGCCACATCAGAAGAACGCCAGAAAATGCTAAGAGATTTCTATACTTCTAGATATCCAGAAGCAAAAGAATTTTTTGCAGATATTGATTCAGAATTGATTAAATCTGACTATGAAAAAAGAGAAAATATTACTAAATCGAGAAAGAAAAAATCCCTGGTGAAAGAAAATCTGTCAGATTCTGATCCTTTAGCAATTGAAGTTTCTACAAGTAGGACTGCACAAATTTGCAGTCCAAAAAGGCATAAAGAAAAAGTAATTGAGTTTCAAAATAATGATTCCTGTGGTGAAGTTTTGTCTAATAATGCAAAATCTAAAAAACAACCCGGTAGTTTTACCCAAGAAATTGTCAGTAGGAAAAAGAGCCAAGCATTCAAAGATACTTCAGTATCCAATTCCTTGAACAGTAAATCTGAAACTTGTAAGAGAATGTTAGTAAATACTATTAAGGACCAACAGGACTTTACAAGAACAGACTGTTCAAGAAGCGAACCTCTTTTGAAATCTGAAAACAAAAAAATAGAAAACCAAACTTTAGAAGACAACACTGTGGTAGACTTACTTGGTGACACTTCTATTCTTGATGACCTGTTTAAAAGTCACGGGAACAATCCTACACAGTTGCCAAGGAAAGCTCTTTCAAAGCCCATGGAAAAAGCAAAGCAGCGGCCAAGGGATTTCTGGGACATACTGAATGAGCAGAATGATGACAGTCTTAGTAAATTCACCGACTTGGCAGTAATAGAGATGTTGTGTGAAAAAGTACCCCTTGCTACATCCACTAAAAGAAATGAAGGGCTTGAAATGTCTCTTTGGAAGTCAAATGAGAAATTTTTATGGAAAAAAAATGAATCAGATGATTCACATGAAAATCTAGCAAATAGTGTGATGCCTAGAAATACAAGTGAATCACAAAGCCCGTAGAGGTTAGCTATAAATATTTGTGTTGGCAGGAAATACTAAATGTGATGAATTGAATTCATTTCTGAAAAATATATTTAATTTAATTCTGTCCTTGAGTTTTGTTTTTCTTCTTGGGGATAAAACATTTTATGGGAATACATTGGTAAAAATTTGATATTTTTAAGTGTACTATCTCATTGGAGAATAGGCTTTCTGTTATAAAGCCCCTTGCCTAAAAGAAAAAAGGGAGGGAAAATATAATAGGAACTAGCACCTCACTAGTTATCAGAAAGCCCAGGCTCTACTTCTAGATATTTACCATGAGCTTTAAAAAGTCTCTCTATCTCTTTAAAGCCCACTGGAGCTAAGCTGTCTTGATTAGTAAGTAAATGCATACTTGCCTAGCCTATTGTATCCAATTGTCCTCAGATCAAACCATGATTCACATTCCATGCCCTTTTTAACCTAGGCCTTCTGTTCCTTTTGCTGTCCATACTATTCTCCCTGATGCTGCTTTCTATCTCTCGCTCTGAAAAGTTTAATCACATCACCACTACTATTGTTTGAGGTAAGGAGAAATCAGGTAAATGTCCTATGGATTAATTCTCTATCTTTTTGACTCTCCAGACTAACAATCTTCCCTAGCAGCCATTCCTCAATATATATTGTTTCCTCCCATTAAAATATAAGCTCCTTGAAGGAACCTCATTTTTTCCTAATATTTCCCAGTGCTTATTAATACAATGTCCAATACATAGTAAACACTTAATAGCTGCTTTTTCATTTATCAATTATCTATCAAATAAGTAGGATTGAACTCATTTGTCCATCTTCAGAATTCTTAATCTTTACCATTTAGCAAATCAGTATCGTATTATCTCCTTTTCCCCCTCTTTTAAACTCCAAGAATATAGTAACTCATCTTTCTCACTGTTCTTTGGAAAACTTTAATTCAAGTTTTTTTTTTTTTTTTTTTTTTTAACAACTTCATTATTGTGGAGCTCTAACATTTTTAGTATGGTGATATTTTGATGACTCTTATTTCATCCATATCTTTTCATCTTATGTTTATACTTTGTCCATGTCCTCCCATAAATCCTTCAGAGGGTGTCTATTTAACATACTCAATACCTTCCTCTAAATCTTTCCATTGCAATGAAACACAGTGATCCTACCATTTCTCACTCTCTGTTCTCACTATATGAATATTCCATTTCTTTTTACCAGTTAACCAT
The DNA here is from genome assembly GCF_016432865.1 of Antechinus flavipes. Lineage (NCBI taxonomy): Eukaryota > Metazoa > Chordata > Mammalia > Dasyuromorphia > Dasyuridae > Antechinus > Antechinus flavipes. The sequence goes on along the minus strand of NC_067398.1, from coordinate 223,755,190 downwards.
TTCTTCAGTAATGTATTTTATATAATTTATCCTTTGTAGTTTTTCACTGGTAATAAGTTTTAGTCTATTCTTGCCAACTTGTACCTGCACATTGCTTTTTGAAAAATCTATAACTTTAATTCTTGGGAGAATTGTAGACTTAGCTTCATCCTGATGTAACATCATTGGAAAATAGGTCTTTTTTTTAAGGAGAAGAAGCAACTTAAGGTCATTTCTCCTCCTCTAATTCAATTGTTTTCCCCATTTATTGTCTTTTTTTATAGGGACTGTCCAAGATATTGTATTTGTACAAATATTACATATATATTTATATTTATGTGTGTGGGTGTGTACTTTTGTATATGTATATTGTGTTTGTCTCTTATCAAAGCCATACATATGGATCATCCATTTAATTATCTGTTTGCTCTATATCCAAATGTTTTTGCTATGTGGATGATTAGGCTGAATACTTTTGAGCAATTTTAACTAATTTAGAAAACTACCTATGTTCTCACATTTGCCCCATGAATAGCAACATACTACCTCCCACAACATCCCATTTTACTTTTGAATAGCTATAGTTTTAAAGAAAATTTTCCCTACTTCTAAATATGCCTTTTTGGAACATGTAACATTCTGGGCCCAAGAACAGAAAGTTTTTTCCTCTTTTCAAATAACATCCCATTAACATTTGTAGGTGTCTATAATATACTAAATATCCCCGTTAGACAGTCCCTTTAGACAGTTTTTCACATCTACTTGAGGCCCTTCACTATCTTTCTTGCTCTCTGGATGCTCTTCAGCTTACCAGTATCCTTCTTAACATGTGACACCTTTAACTGAAAACAAATGGAGTCTAATTAGGGCAGAGTTGACCAGAATGATCATCTATTCTTAGACCCTGTGCCTTAATGGAATCCAAGATTCAATAGCTTTCTTAGCTTTCATCTCCCACTGTTGACTCCTCTAGTATAAAGTTCTCAAAAAAAAAAAAAATCCTAACTTTTTCAGACTAAATGATATCTAGATGGACAAATAGAGCATTCATTAAGCATTTAGTTAGATTATGAACAGTTCTTGAGGAACTGTCTTTTGCCTTTTTTTTTTTTTTTTTTTTTTTTTTTTTGTATACCCAGCACTTAGCACAAAGCCTGTAGTGTGGTAGTGGCTGCTTAATAAATGCTTATTGACTACTGATCCATTATTATGTGGTAGAAATTGTGCTAAGCACTGAGGACATAGATACCAGCAAGCAAGATGGTCCTTTCCTTCAAGGAGTATACATTCTCATAGTAGAAGACAATAGAGAAGAAGAGCTGGAAAACAGGGAGGTGATTTGGTTTAGATTTGACCAAAAAGGCAATCGTCAGTTCCTCTATCAGAGTCCGTGAAAATTCTTATTGGGAAGTGGTGAGGATGGTAGCTGGAGAATAGATAATGTGGTTTATATAGCCATTTCTATGTCTTGCACTCCTGAAGTCAATTTTCTGAACCTCGTTGTAGACTTTTACATTTTTCCTTCTGCCAGAGCTCTTTCCAAGTGAAGATTAAACTATTTAGGGACTGTACTTTGTTTCATATTTTTAAAAACCCTAATCTACCTCATTCTACTGTTGCTAGCTCACATTTCTCTTTCTTTCCATAATAATATCAGTAGAATTTTTGTAAAGTGTTATATTGAGGTCCTTTAGTGACTCTGTTAAAAAGGAGAGAGGAGGATTCTTCTGGTATGATTTATACATAATAAAACCATAATGGCTTTTCATGATTCCCTCTTCTTCATATATTAACCAGCCATGATTTTAATTATATATTCTGATAATAATGATAATGATATAAAATTTTTTCCAGTAATCTATCAGATTCACTGACCTGATTTGCAGATTCCATTCTCTTCTCTGATTTCTCTTAGTGATAAACAATGACATACTGAAAAGAATGTTTTGTATTTCAAGACCAGAACACTGAGGTTTTAGGCCTGACTCTGACACTTATGATTAAAATGACTATAAGTCACTCTCCAAACTCCAGTCTTGTCTTCTGTAAAATGAGAATTATAGTACCACCTCAGAGAATAGTTGTTAAATCAAATCAGAAAACATTTGTCAAGTACTTATTCAATGCCAGGAAAGTGCTAAGTGCTGAAAATACAAATAAAAGTAAAAAGAAAAACAACCAAAGACAATACCCTGCCTTCAAGGGGATTATATTCTAAAATGAAGACTACTCAGAAACTCAAGGAGGATTGGGGCAGGGGGAAGAAGAGAAAAGAAACAAGGTAAAAATTCCTGAGAATCAGAAGTAGAACGAGAAAGTGAACTATGGTTCACTTGGAATTTACCAGGCATTTCCTCAAATGGAGGTTTCAGTAAGGAGCTCATCAATGAAAAGTGGGGGATGACCTCAAGAGAAGAGACATTTTCAGGATGAAAATGCTTTCAGGGCAGAGGTGGTAAAGTCTAGAGAGTCAATAATTATGTATAACACTTCTGAGACATTACTGTAATACAAATCTAAAGGCTTGATGTTAATCATCTATTTACTTCAATATGAAGTGTGACTACATAGTGCTTTTGAAAATCAGTCTCATTGCTTTATAGTACTTCTATATATGAGAATTAAATAACACAGTGAAACAAGCTCTATTGTTAATTTTTATCAGGTATAGGTTAATTTAAAACTGTATTGGAATGTACTCATTTTATGGTAAGAAAGTGTGCAAATTTTCCCATAGAAACCTGAAATGACCATAATCATTCTGCCATTAAGTTTTCAAAAGTGCTCTTAGTTTGGGAAGAGTTCTCCATTTGAAATATTTCTATCTGGGGTAAATGGAATGTAACCATATTAAAATTTACCTATAGCTACATAAAACAAAACAAGTCCATATCTAGTTGAATTTGTGACTTCAGTATGATAATTATCCTTCACACATTAACATCATACTCATAAACTATAAAGAAATATTACTAAAGAGATTTCTTTTTTGTTATTAACTGTGGATTCTGTGAGCTTCAGAAAGTGGGCCTATAGTTTAGGAATGAGCTTCGGAAATATGTTTTTGGAATGGTTCTCATGGTTAGGCTTATTGTTTTCATGCCAACAAAAGTTGTAGAATTTTTCATTTCTTTTGAGTGATCCTCTTAGTTTTATACCTCCAAACATGTTGTTGACAGATAAAAAATGCTAATATGTTTAATAGTGTTCTTAGCAATATTATTTGTAATAGCAAAAAGTTTGACACAAACATGTCCTGGGGAATATGTGAAAAAATGCTTTTTAAATAATAGAAATAATAAATTTTTAAAATTTAAATTCAAAGGCATATAGAAAATCTTGCATAAAATAATGGAATAAAGAAAGCAATTCCAGAGAAACTATATATACATTAGCTACAACTATGTAAATAAAACATTAAACAGCAGCAAAACTAAATTACAGAAGTGTATAGTTATAGGAATTTTATTATAATCACTTTTTTGTGCTGTTTCACTTAACTATTTTAAGGAGTATATTTTAATTGATGTATGTCTGCTTTCTCAAAACAGAATTTATTAGTTAACAAAAAATTATGTCCATCATACTAAACCCAATTAAATAATGTTTAATAAGGAAATTGTATTAAATGTGTCTGTATGCTAAAAAAAAAAAACAAAAAGAAATAGTATGGCAGGCATTAAACGAAACATACATAATAAAGATATGTAGTTCGTGCCTCAAAGAGCTTTAATATAAGAGGAAAAAAAGCTCAATTTAAGTATCCATAGTATAGTGAGAAGACCAATGGACTTGAAATTAGAGAATATGAGTCTTAGACCTAGGTCTATCCTTTTGATTTCAGGAAAATGAACTTCTTTGTACTTCATTGTTGTTATTTTTGAAATTAATTAATCTAAACCCTTCCAAATCTAAGTTTGATGATACTGAATTTGCAAACTCTAATAATACATAAGGATGACTTTTTGTTTGTTTTTTAATAAGGAATTTATTACTTTTGGCACTTACTAGACAATGCACAAGATTCTGAATATGCCAATTTCTATCAAGAGATAGCATAGTATAGTGGATAGTCTAATGAACTTGAAACAAGATGGGACTTCTAATCTACTCTCTAATTTTTATCAGTTGTGTGATCAAGGGCAAGTCACATAGTCTCTTTGAATCTTAAGCAAATCCCAAAGACTGTAGGAATGATGACAATCTGCAAATATTTATTAAGCTCTTATTATATGTCATGTTTTGTGCTATCCATTAAGTTTTCATTAGTAGTTTGCCATTTCCTTTTCCAGCTCATTATATAGATGACAATAAAGGCAAACAAGGTTAAGTGACTTTCCCAGACTCACACAACTAGTAACAATCTTGAGTCCATATTTCAACTCAGGAAGGTGAGTATTTTTGATTCCCAGCTCAGTGCTCTATTCACTAGGTATCCCATAGATCTAGTAATTGATAAAATTGAAAATGAAACTCTTTTCTTTTCTTCATGACTTTGATGAGGCATATGCTCCTTCAAAGAAGGAAGATTGCAAGTACAGTATCAAGGTTATCTTGAAGTATTTATAATGTCATAAACATGATAAAAATTTCCTATGATAGCCCCTATTTTATTTTACTCAATAGATATATAACAAGTCATTTCTCTGCAAGTTACCTACTTATGGTTTTTTCATTGAATTCTCAAAGGTAGAAAACCTTTTAGTAATGTGTGTATGGGCTGCCAAAGAAATTGTCCATTATACATTCTTGATTTTCTCCATTCTACTGTAATTAAAAGACAAAAATATGTCTCTATGGATGTCTTCTTGGTTAGCTAAAACAGTCTCCCGCCTCTTGGAGAAGAATAGCTTAATAAGTATTTTACGTAGAAAAAGAAATATGTTACATCACTAGATAAGGTTTTCTCTGAAGATACTCAGTTTCAAAGGAACTTTGAGTAATTAATCCTTTTATAAAGCTAAGATATCTTTTTGTAACATCCCTAATTTATGTTTTCTAAGTTAGGAAGTTCCTCCTGCCTAAAATAAGGCACTGAAGTCTTAAACATTTCTCAAAAATTACCATTAATTTAAAGAATACCTCTTTCATAATAACTGGCTTCAACAGTTCAGTTTAACTTCTGTTTAAATTGCCAAACCCACTGTACTGGGTATTGGGGAGTCAAAGTATACGTTCTATAAAAGAAAAGGGGGACAGAAGGGAGGTGATACAGCATAAACTATATGTGTAAAGTAGTAGCTATGACCCAGAAGCTTGATCCCCATATGGATTCTTGAGTCTCACAGATTCAATTTGAACTCTGGAAACTGAACAAAGAGGAGCCACTTTCTTTGTATAGTGCTGCCCCAAATTTTGGAGGCAGGGAAATCTCTGAAACAAAGCTTAGGCCTGTCATGTATGTCTCCCCATACAGGGGTTAGAAAATGCCTTCCCAAAAAGGAACTTGACAGTTTTTATTTCATCCATTACAGAAGCAAAGGATTCATAGGCCTGCTTGAACAAATACAGGACACAAAAATCATACAAATTATATACAGCAATGTAATGGAGGGATTGTATGGTGCATATTGTCTGATTCATTACAATATGGCCTTTGTTTTTGAACTACAGGATCCTCTTGGTGGTTTTCCTCTCTGATAAATATTTTTAAGAAAGTCCTTTCCAGAAGACCAATATCTGACTTGTGGAACTGAGAAACACTAGTCCTGGGAATTACCTGTGTGTCAATTCTGAAAGCTGGTGCTACCCAGGAAATGTTCTTTCTCTGCCAACAGGCTTTATTCCAGAATCATGCTGCCCCAGGAAATAAAATTTCTTCCCTACAGAAGAAGTTTGATTTTAGACATCAAGTCCTTGAATTCCCTTTTCAGGACAAAAGAAAGTACATTTACTATCTTATGCTTCACTGTAAATCTATAAATCTCTAATGGTGCTGGAAGTGGGACAGAAAGATAAGAAAGAAACATCCTCTTCTGACATTCCAAGCTAAAAGTTCAAGAACAAGTATTCATAGAGAGTCCCAAAGGGCTAAATTGTTCTCAGCTCATTCTTAGAGATCACAAGGAGAATAGCTCCTCAAGGAAAACCTATCCTGGGGCCAAGGCAACCCAATGACTGGAGGCCAATCAGAGGAGTTCTCTTCATCCTCCCAGCAAGAGACAAGTACAAATATCTAATTTTATGTGATATTTTAAAAAATGAAATAAAATAAAATAACACCTTATGAGAAATGTCGATGCTTTGCAATGTCATCAAGTTGATTGTGAAACTTGTGAAATTGGCCAGAGGTTTTATTGATAATCCCCTTCTCCATCTAATATTGGATAGTTTGAGGAAGTAAAGGGTACAACAACTAGATAAATCAGGGAAAGCTTCACTGAGAAAGTAGCAACTTAGCTGATTTGTAAAAGAAAATCAGGATTCTTGAAAGGGTGAGAGAATACATAGGAACCAGAAGTACTTTTGGTTAGAACTAACTTTGGCAAAAAATAGCTGAATATATGATTACCTCTTGATCTATCTTTACCACCCCAGAACTAAAGAAATGTATCAATTAAAGACATCTAAACACAATGAAAAGAGAAGAAAGGGTACAGCCCCAGTAGGTAATTCTTACAGAAAAAAATAATAATAATAACAGTTCATATTACCAAATTATTACTCTTAGCTATACTGTTCTTTCACATTCCAACATCCATTTGCCAAGTTCCACATGGCTTTTCTATTATTGGCTCTCAGAACTCCCTTCAACTATGATTCAGTCAGAATCTCCTCTTCCTCAGCAAGGAAACAGTCAAGAATTTGCTCAGCCCTGAAAATCTGCATAGGAAAAAAACAACTTTGAATAGGAGAAAATCTTAGCAGTGCAGATCCAGTGCCAGTGCTCTCTGGAACAGAAAGGAAGGGGCTTTTGGCAAAATGGCCAAGTGAGTGGTTGGTTGATGTAATTGTGAATTGGTCCATTCATTTTGGAATGCAAATTGGAACTATGCGTAAAATTCCTTTAACCCAGGAATACCACTATGAGATCTATATCCCAAAGAATTCAAAATAAAAGAAAAAGGACTTATGTGTACAAAAATATTCATAGCAGTTCTTTTTGTGGTGGGAAAGAACTGGAAATCAAGGAGATGCCCATAAATTGGGACATAACTAGACAAGCTATGCACATGATTGTGATGGCGAACCATTGTTGTCTACAGGAAACATTTGAAACACATACACAAAGTAAGGATAAAAAGACTAGAGCGGAATATATTATGCTTCAGGTAAAGCAAAAAAAATTTAAAAAGGCAGGGGTATCAATTCTAATCTCAGAAAAAATAGAAACAAAAATAGATCTATAAGTAAAGAAGCTACATCTTGTTAAAATGTATCATAGACAATAAAGTAATATCAATACTAAACAGATATGTACCAAGTGGTTCAGCATCCAAATTCTTAGAGAAGTTAAATAAGAAATACAAGAAAAAAATAGAAAAACTGTATTAATGGAGGATCTCAACCTCCCCCTCTCAGAATTAGATAAATCTAACCACAAAATAAAAAAATTTAAGGAGTTTAATAGAATCTTAGAAAATGTAAATATAATAGACAGAGAAAATTGAATGAGGATAGAAATATACCTTTTTTTCAGCAGTACATGGCATCTACACAAAAATTGACCTATACTAAGACATAAAAAACTTCACAATTAAAAGCAGAATGGCAGAAATATTAAATACATTTTTTCAGATTATGAAGTAATAAATATTGCATGTAATAAAGAGCCAGGAAAAAATAGACTAAAAATTAATGGGAAATCAAATAATCTAATCCTATAGATGAGGTCAAACAACAAATCAACAATAGATAATTTCATCTAAGAGAATGACAATAATGAGCTAATATGCCAAAATTCTTAGGGGAAATTTTATATTTTTAAATCCTTTCATAAATAAAATAGAGAAAAGTGAAATGAATGAATTGGGCATGCAACTAAAAAATCTAGAAAAAAATTAAAACCCCTAATTAAATACTAAATTGGAAATTCTGAAAATCAAAGAAGAGATTTAAAAAATTGTAAGAAAATGATTGAACTAATAAATAAAAGAGTTGGTTTTACAGGAGGAGAATAACAAAATAGATAAACCTTTGGTTAATTTGATTAGAAAAATAAAAGAAGAAAACCATATTATCAGTATCAAAAATAAAAAGAGTGAACTTATCAACAATGAAGAAGAAATTAAAGCAACAATTAGGAGCTATTTTGTCCAATTGTATGCCAACAAATCTGACAATCTAATTGCAAAGGATGCATATTCAAAAATATGTTACCTAAATTGAAAAAAAAAAGAATAAAATATCTCCATTTTAAAAAAGAATTGAACAAGCCATCAATGAATTCCCTAAGAGAAAATTTTCAGGATCAGATGGATTTACAAGTCATTTCTACCAAATATTTAAAGAATAATTCATTCCAATGTTATATAAAATATTTGGGAAAATAGGGGGAAAAGACATTCTTGCCAATTTCCTTTTATGACACAAATATGGTGTTGATTCCTTAATCAGGAAAAGTCAAAACAGAAAAAAAATTACAGACCAATCTTCTTAATGAATCTTGATGCAAAAAATTTAAATAAAATATTATTAAAATAATCATAATAACTAATCACCAAGATAATGCATTATGACCAAATGGAATTTATACTAGGAATGCAGAGCTGGTACAATATCAGGTAAACTGTTGGCATAATTGACCATATCAGTAACAAAAAATGGACATCATATGTTTACCTCAATAGATGTAGAAAAAGCTTTTGACAAAATACAGCAACCATTCCTATTAAAAAGACTGGAGAGCATAGGAATAAATAGATTTTTTTCTGGAAATGGTAACCAGCATCTATCTAAAACCATCAGCAAGTATTATGTGTAATAGGAATAAACTAGAAACATTTCCAGTAAGTTCATGGGTAAAACAAGGATGCTTATTATTACCACTATTATTCAATATTGAACTAAAAATGTTGACTTTATCATAAGAGAAGAAAAAGAAATTGAAGCAATTAGAATAGGAAATGAAGAAATAAAAATATCACTCTTTGCAGATGATATGATATTATATTTTAAAAATTCTAGAGAATCACCTTAAAAGCTACTTCAAACAATTAATAGCTTTAGCTAAATTGCAGGATATAAAATAAAACACATAAATCATCAGAATTTCTATGTTACCAACAAAGCCCAGCAGCAAGAGATAAAAAGAGAGATCTCATTTAAAATAACTGTAGACAATATAAAATATTTGAGAGTCTACCTTTTAAGACAAACCCAGAAATTATATGGACACAGTTACAAAACACTTAACACAAATAAAGTCAGACCTAAATAACCAGAAAAATATCAATTGCTCATGACTAGGCTGAGCTAATATAATAAAAATGACAATTTTATCTAAATTAGTTTACTTATTCAATGCAATATCAATCAAACTGTCAAAAATTATTTTACAGAGGTAGAAAAATAATAATAAAATTCATCTGGAAAAAAAAGTTAAGAATATCAAAGGAATTAATGAAAAAAATAATGTAAAGGACAGTGATCAAGCAGTACCAGGCCTAAAACTCTATTATAAAGCAGCAGTTATCAAAACCATTTGGTACTGGTTAAGAAATAAGAGTGAAGGATCAGTGGAACGGGTTAAACACATAAGACACAATAATCAATGACTCTAGTAATCTATTGTTTGATAAACCCAAAGAATCCAGCTTCTGGAAGAAGAATTCACTATTTGAAAAAAGTTGCTGGGAAAACTGGAAAATAGTATGTCAGAAACTAGACAGAGACCAAGTGTCAAGATAAAGTCAAAATGAGCACATAATTGGGGCATAAAAGATGATACTATATGTAAATTAGGAGAACAAAGGATAGTATACATCTTGGATCTGTGGAGAAGGAAGGAATTTATAACCAAACAAAAAATAAAGAACATTATATAAATGCAAAATGAATAATTTTTTATTATATTAAATTGAAAATGTTTTGCTTAAACAAAACCAGTGCAACTAATATTAAAAGGAAAGCGGAAATCTGGGAAACGATTCTTATAATCAATGTCTATAATCAATGTCCGGCCTTATTTCTACAATATATGAAGAAATGAATCAAATTTGTAATTATACAAGTCGTTCCCCAATTCATACATGATCAGGGGATATGAACAGACAATTTTCAGGTGAAAAAATTAAAACCATCTATAGTCATATAAAAAAATACTCTAAATCACTATTGATTAAAGAAATGCAAATTAAAACAACTCTGAGATACCATACCACACTTATCAGTTTATCTAAAGATGACAGGAAAAGATAATGATTAATATTGGAAGGGACGTGGGAAAACTGGGACACTAATACATTGTAAGTGAAGTTGTGAACTGATCCAACTGTTCTGGAGCAATTTGGAACAATGATCCAGGCAATTCCAATTTGAATTCAGAAAGAAAGAAGAATGGATACTGAATTTATAGTGACACATACTATTTTTACCTTTTCTCCTTTTTTTTTTTTTTTTTTTTTGTCATGGTTTTGCTATTTTGTTCTGATTTTTGTCTCTTAACATAACTCCTATGGAAATTTGTACAAAATGAATGTCCATGTAAAACCTTAAAAAAATTAAATTTAAAAAAGGCAGAACCCACAATAAAGTAGAGCTCTGTTTCTAGGGTGAAGGGTGCAATGTCCCAAGATGCAGGGATTTTGTTCAGCTGTTTTCAGAGATCCCTGTAAGTTTTCAGATGTTCCAAGGTGATATCATCCAAGGAGAAGCGTGTTTATTACTCTCTTATACTCTGGACAAGAGCAAGCACAAGCACTTTTCTGCCCCGGAGTTGTGATAAGGCCGTAAGTTCTCATTACCAGTGCTCCACCTTATCCTGGGATTGGGAACCAGTATTATGTCCTGGATCAGTTCAGGACTACTTCTTCTTCTTCTTCTTCTTCTTCTTCTTCTTCTTCTTCTTCTTCTTCTTCTCTTCTTCTTCTTCTTCCTCTTCTTCTTCCTCTTCTCTTCCTCTTCTTCCTCTTCTTCCTCTTCTTCCTCTTCTTCCTCTTCCTCCTCTTCCTCCTCTTCCTCCTCTTCCTCCTCTTCTTCCTCTTCTTCTCTTCTTCTTCTTCCTCCTCTTCTTCTTCCTCCTCTTCTCTTCTTCCTCCTATTCTTCCTCTTCCTCTTCTTCCTCCTCTTCTTCCTCTTCTTCCTCTTCCTCTTCTTCCTCTTCTTCTTCTTTTTTTAATATAGCTTTTTATTTACATGATATATGCATGGGTAATTTTTCAGCATTGATAATTGCAAAACTTTTTGTTCCAATTTTTCCCCTCCTTCTTCCCACCCCCTCCCCAAGATGGCAGGTTGACCAATACATGTTAAATATGTTAAAGTATAAGTTAAATACAATATATGTATACATGTTCATAGTTATTTTGCTGTACAAAAAGAATCAGACTTTGCAATAGTGTACAATTACCTCTGAAGGAAATCAAAAATGCAGACAGACAAAAATAGAAGGATTGGGAATTCTATGTAGTGGTTCATAGTGATCTCCCAGAGTTCTTTTGCTAGGCATAGTTGGTTAAATTCATTATTGCTCTATTGGAACTGATTTGGTTCATCACATTGTTGAAGAGGGCCACATCCATCAGAATTGATCCATCATATAGTATTGTTGTTGAAGTATATGATGATCTCCTGGTTCAGGACCTCTTCTAACCAGATGCTTGAAACCCTTACTCTATATGGGCTGAGACCTCTGGAAGCCATCTCTACCACAACTGCTGCTTCTGTCACTGCCCCTGCTGCTGATTCCATCATTCCCAAGGCCCTCTTCTGGTTTGCTGGTTTCCTAAGGCTCTCTCATCACAAATGCAGCAAACCTTTCCTGCTAACCTTCTGCTTGTGGGCTGAAAGGTCTGGAAACTGCCATTGTTGTCACTGATTCAGAGGCCCCTAGACCTATTCATTATTTGCTGGGGCCAGGGTTGTGGTGTAATGGCCTACACTGGAATTGTGCAGCTCTCCCACCCTGGTGCAACAGACCTTTCATACTGACCTTCTAAATTGTCTTTGGCTACAAAATTGGCTAGCTCTGTCTTGTGGGTTCTGACACTCTAACCTTTGTTTAGAGTCATTATATAAAAAATTTTTGAGGGTTTTGGGGGAAAGCTCAGTTGATTCCCTGCCTTTACTTCCCTCCCATTCATTAACTTTAATCCTATATCTCCTTTTCAAGACTAAATTTGAGAAAGTCTTCTATAACCATTGTTTCCACTTCTTAAAAAATGTTATTTTAAAGTGCAAAAAAGTTAGAATTACAACCAAAAATCATCTAGCCAACAAAACTGAATATAATCTTTTGGGGGGAAAATAGATATTCAATAAAATAGAGGGTTTTCAAGCATTTTCAATGAATAAACTGGATCTGAATGGAATATTTGACTTTCAAATACAAAATGCAAAAAAAAAAGCATTAAAAAATAAATTAAAAAGACAAGTCATAAGGAATTCAATAAGGTTAATCTGTTTCTATCCCTACATGGGAAAATGACATAACTCCTAAAAACTTTCTTATTATTAAAGTTAGAAGGATTTATATAGTTGAGTGATGGTATGATTATCTTTAAAAAAAAAATTAAGGGCTGAGATAGAAAAATGCACTTAAAGGAGATAGAATTTAACAAATTATCTGACATAAAAGAGGTCTGAAAAAGATTTTACAGTGAAGGGGGAGATAGAGGAAGTGGGGAGGGGAACATATGATCGATCTTTTCATCAGAATTGACTCAAAGAGGGAATAATATACTCAACTCAGTTGGGTATAGAAATCTCTCAACATACAGGAAAGTAGGAGCTAATGAAAAGGAGGTCAGTTTGGTGAAGGTAAAAGTCAGAAGCAGAACATGAGAATGGACAAGGTCAAAAAGGAGAATAGGATAAGCAGGGGAAACAGGATGCAGGGAAATAACACAGTTGGTAATCATTACTGTAAAAAAAATTACAGTGAGATTCTCTGATAAAGACTTCATTTCTCAAACAGAAAACTGAATCAAATGTATAGAAATAAGCCATTTCTCAGTTGATAAATGATCAAAAGTTATAAATAGGCAGTTTTTAGAGTAATCAATGCTATCTAAAGTGATATTTTTGAAAATTTCTCTAAATTACTATTGATGAGAGAAATACAAATTAAAACAACTCTGAGCTACTACTTCACATCTGTCAGATTTTCTAACAAAGAAAAGAAAAATGACAAATAATGAAGGGGATGTGGGAAAATTAAAACACTATTGTACTATTGACAAAGTTGTATAACTGACTGATTGATTCAATCATTCTGGAGAACAATTTGGAACTATGCTCAGAAGGCTATAAAACCATAACATACCCTTTGACCAAGCAATACCACTACCAGGTTTATATCCCAGGAAAAGGATCTATGTGTACAGAAATATTTATAGCAGTCCTTTTGATAGTGGCAAAGAATTGGATATTGAAGGAATGTTCATTGGAGAATGAACAAGTTGTTATATATAATTGTGATGGAAATTCTTGTGCTTTAAGAAATGATGAATAAAGTGCTCTGAGAAAAACATGGATTTACATAAACTGATGCAAAATGAAATGAGCAGAACCAGGAGAGTCATTGTACACAGGAACTAACCGCATTATAATGACCCAAAACAATTCTGTAGAATTTAAGTTAAAAGGTGCGATCCATCTCTAGAGAAAGAACTGGTAGTGTCTAAGTACAGATCAAAGATACTTTTTTAAAACTTGATTTATTTTTCTTTGGTTGTTTGTATTTTCATTCACAGAAATATGTTTTGCATGACTGCTCATGTAAAATATATGATCAAATTTCTTGCTGTCTCAGTTGGGAGAGGGCAGGAAGGGAGAGAATTTGGAGCTCAAAACTTTTTTTTTTAAAGAAAAAATGTTAAAATTGTTTTAACATGTAATTGGGGGAAATGCAAAATATTAAATGATACATTTTTTAAAAGTTCTTGATTTTGTATAGTTCAAATATCAACATTAATGTTTGATTTAGCTCCAATACCATTCCTATAATTTAAAATTGAATTGTCACTCAGGTAATATTTCTGACTCTCTAATCTACTGATTTTCCACCATCTAAAAATTTGTTTTTTAAACAAATCCTCCCACCCTGCACCACCCCCTTCCCCCCTCTCCACACACACTTCTACATGCCTACCTCTTATCAAAGTTCAGGATACCATATTTAAAAATTACTAAACTCCAATTACATTTTATTTCTATGTTGGGTTTTTTTTTTTTTTCTTTGGGGGGGGGGGGTTGAGAACTTCCTGATGCTTCTTGAGAATACAGGAAATCCCCTGACATGCCACAGAATCAATGGAAATCACTATTAAAATTTATGCAGAATCTATTATCAAAATCAGATTTATTTACTTTTTTGGAGGAAAAAAATGTATGAAATTCTGGACATATTAATGAAATGCTTTAGAGAGCTTTGTTTTGTGGGGTATAGTAGCTTAGCCTCAAAACTATACAAATCCCAACCCATGGTTTTTTTTGTTTAGAAATAGTCAAGAGTGCCATTTTTTTTTGATGAATCATTCTTCTTATCTAGACTGCTCTTACTCTTCTACCACCACCCCACTCCCAACCCTAAAGCACTACATTTTCAGACTACGTAAAAGAAAGTTAGTTAAGCTGAATCAGACCTTTGTCCTATTTTATCCCCACTTCCATCTAGAGACATTACTTGAGACTTCCAAAGCAGGCAAAAAAATGCCATGGATAGTTCAGAACTGGGGTGGCCCAACCTACCAGGGAGAAAGGGAATTCCTACTAGTGACTCCTATGTCATATGTCGTAGAATTTCACATAGTAGACTACTAAAGAAAATTTTATCTTGACAGAAACTCCACTGAGTATGATAATATCTAGTCTAACCTTACACAAAGTTTATTGGGTTATTTTTCCTTGCTGTAAATTCTGTAGAACAAATCATGCTCAGAAGTCTCATATCCTTGAACACTGAAGCTGCACAGCAACCATCTATGAACTGTGGCGAGTTTTGTGGTCTGGATGACTGCCCATTAAAAAACTGAGCTTCAACTTGATCTGGAAGAGATTCTAATTTAGGTCAGGGGAAGTTATTGCAGACTTCACTGTGCCCTAGTGTTAGCTATTATGTACTTAAGGTAACTAGAAAGCATTTGGAAGTTTTTAAGAAATGAGAAATTTGACTTGGATCCTATGCCTCCAGGAGGAAGGGCTGGAAGATGCAATTATTTTCTCTTTCAAATAAAACCCTCAACAATGGGAATTGCAGAGAAAGGCCAGGACCTTAGGTGCGAGACAATCTTTAATGTGGTTTCAAAAGACATAAAAGGCTAGGGTTGTAGTAGACATCCAAGATGTTTGCAATGTAATCCAACTTAACCCAAAAACATTTGTTAAGCATTTCCTAGGAGACAGCTAGGTAACTCAGTGGACAGAGCACTGGCTCTGGAGTCAGGAAGAGCTGAATACAGATCTTGCCTTTGACACTAGTTGGGTGACTCTAGGCAAATCATTAAACCCCTATATGCCTTAATTCTTTGGCGAAGGAAGTGGTAAACCACTTTAGTATCCTATATCTGTGGACCCCTACCTCAAATTCCCAACTTCTCTCCAAAGGAGTGGACTGAAGTGACTTTTCATGTTTCTCCTTTGTGGTTAAGTTTGTTCTTTATGTAGTGATTGACTCTAGCCTTGCTCTCTCAGGGCAAGACTAGTTACATTTCCCCTTAAGGATTCTAAGGGTCTCCTTGAATGGTTGAATTTGTCTTTCTGTAATGATAGCAGCTTAAGTGTCATCTCTTAGAGATGTTCATCCCATTGGTAGCTGTCAATACTTAATCTTCCAATTACCTTTAATCAATTTGCATTAATTGACTTTTACAAAGGCATATTTACTTATATATTATAAGAGAAAGAGTAGAAACATTTTGCCCAACACTTTAAGGGCATGCTATATTTTATACTAACTAAAATAAATTTCTACATGGCATAGGACCACCAAATTTATATATAAATGCAGCATTATACATATAGCTAACAGACTGGAACCAGTTACAAAAAGTCCTTGCTTGTTCTGGATCTTTCCAAGGCACTTCCTCGCTGGAAGAGCCATAATATGTCATTGGATGAGCACTCCCAGCCTTGTACAAGGGTGATATTGCTTCAGTCATACTGTCATGCTGACATCTGCTCACCAGCCTTTTGTTACCCTTCTAACTCTGTAGCATTTGATTTCAATGTTTTGTGGAGATTATTCTTTCCATTTACATTAAAAACATGTAATGTGTATATGTTTGTATGTGTGCATACATGCCTGTATTTGTATTCATGCATGCTTCATACACATATAACATGTGTTATACATCTACATATACATGGATATAGTTTGGCATTGGGCTAATTTTTCATAAGTTTGTTACATGACAAAAAAAAAAGAGGATTGAATACTAAGTTTTTAAAACTTTTAGAGTGGCTGATAAATTTTCCTATTTGAAGCAAGTGGTGTGACAGGAGATCTGGGAAGGCGAAGGAGAAAGAGTAGTGGAATTGGTGGAAGTTCTAAAGCAATCCTGTAACTGACCCTAAGATTTTTATTAGGGACTGAATGATCTGCATCTCTCATGCAGTTGTTTAAACTCCAGGATACCTGAATTGGAATAGCTTTGGAAGGGCCAGACATGGCTCATCCAGAGATTTGGGACCACTTCATGGCAGATCTTGGGGTCCTAACACTCTTTAGCATCTGTTTTCCTGTTCTTCTAGTCGACCTTAAGAAGTGTTCAGCAAATTTTTTTTGTTACATACTCCTAGTAGTAAAAATTTACAAACACTCACCATCAGTATTTTATATTTATTTACCTATAACATACATCTCCCTTTTTGTTATACATCATTAGTATAAATAATCAGGAGATTGTCCTAAAGTTATTTCTTTTATATCTTTCAAGGAATTCTGTATGATTTGGACATACACATGACAAAATAAATAAAAGAAACCAAAAATTTAAGCAAAACCCTCAAACTAGGGAAAGGATAAACAAACAGAAGCAGGGCATGGAAAGAGAATTTGAGGGAAAGAGTGTCATCAAAATAGTTTAAGTAAAACTAACAGTTGGGGTAAAATACTGACTTATAAGAGGAAGGAGATTTTAAAATTTTAAGAAAAAAAATCTAAAGAATTTATAGAGGAAAACCACAATCAAAACTTTATACATGTGAATGGAATAGTAAAATGAAGATAGAATGCATGAAAAACAAAATCTCCAATTATATATAATACATATGTATATGTATCATGTATATATTATATATATGAAAAATATCTTAAAAAGGCACATTTTTAAAAGACTAGAACAAATTTTTCTATGTATCAAATAAAAAAGTTGCAGTCATTCAATGACAAAACAAAAATTAAAATCCATAATCTATTAATGATAAAATATTACTGCACCCAAAGGCTGGAACATTGTACCTACTCTTTCATATATAGTTCCTATACTCAGATCTGTGTATGTAGTTCAGACTAGTTTCAGCCCTAGGAAGATCTAATGTCCTTACTGAGAAGAGGAACAGGCTCTCTTTTCTCATAATATTTGACTTGCAAAAGCTTTTATCCTAATACCTTGGAGAATAAATTTTTTAAAGCTTAGGTTTAGGCTTTTGTTTAGATTTTCCTAAAGGTGAAGTAGAAAGGTATTTAATGTGTGATATAAATCAGATATGGGACAGATTATTTATATTCTACACACAAAAGAAATGTTAGCAGACACAAAAGACTCATAGTGGCAAGACAGTTAAAAACAACTTCAGTAACAGTTTACAACTAGGACAGGTAATGGGTTTAATGGATAAAGAGCTGGGCAAGGAGTCAGGAAGATGTATGTTCCTGAGTTCAAATCTGGTGTCAGACACATTCTAGTTTCATGATCCTAGGCAAGTCACTTAATCCTGTTTTCCTTAGTTTCCTCATTTATAAAATGAGCTGGAGACAGAAATGGCAAATCTCTCAGTATTTTTGCCAAGAAAACCCCAAATGGGTCATAAAGAGTCAGACAAGACTGAAGAATCACTTATGGAGTCCTATTATGCTTCTTGGGAGAATGACATTTAAACTTCATCAAAAATATAATGAAATTTATAGGATTTACAGGTATTTTACATTTGACTTGTCTTCATTTCCCACATAACTCCTTGTTCATATTTTCTGGTGAAAGGAGCAAGACTTGAGCTAAACTGTTTATTAATCTTTTTTAAGAATGCTGGAGTTGTTGCTAAAGCCTTCTTCCCTTGCTGCCAATCAGCTCAGACTTGAAGAAAAACAAAATATCTGAACTTGTCAAATTAATAAAATTATCTCCAAGCCTAGAAATTTCTGCCTGAGAATAAACACCAATTTCCTATGATCAGGAAAAAAATAGACAACCAAACCTTCAGACTTGCCTAGACAGGATATGTATTTTGGATACCCTGTGTTTATGGCTTCATGATAGCCAGAATAGGTTTTGGACAAGCAACTCTAGCTCAGCTTCTGTCAGAAAACAGATCAAAACAATCCAAACTTAATTCACAGCTAGAAGGGAAGAAATCCCTGAGGATTAATCTACTACCTTTTCAATATCCACTTAGTTATCAGCAATTCCTGCTTGGTAATTAATAGAGAGACTTCATTATCTCAATGATGAGTCCTTCAGCACTGAATCACATTTGGCCATAATCAAGCCCCAGAGTTTCTTCCTCTTGTGTCAGCCAGCACCAGAAATAGCATTTTTAAACCTGCTTCATAAGGTGGCTCTTATTAAAATAGCATCAGTAGAGATCATCAAGGAAATTTTGTTAAGTTTAAAGAAACAATAGACAATGATCCAGTATCTATAATAAAACTAAATCAGCATCAAATTATATAATTCATTTAAAAATTGTAATTTGATTGCAAAAAGATGTATATGTATAGCAGTAATAAAAGGACACTTAAATATTCTTCTTTCAAACCTGGACAAATGTAACAAAATGATAAAAGTAAAAATATAGAACTGAACAAACTGTTGAAAATAGAACTGAAATAAAGGTTCTGATAAAGGCCTCATTTCTAAAATATATAGAGAACTGACTCAAATTTATAAGAAATCAAGCCATTCTCCAATTGATAAATGGTCAAAGGATATGAACAGACAATTTTCAGAGGATGAAATTGAAACTATTACCACTCCTATGAAAGAGTGTTCCAAATCATTATTGATCAGAGAAATACAAATTAAGACAACTCTGAGATACCACTACACACCTGTCAGATTGGCTAAGATGACAGGAAAAAATAATGATAAATGTTGGAGGGGATGCGGGAAAACTGGGACACTAATGCATTGTTGGTGGAGTTGTGAACGAATCCAACCATTCTGGAGAGCAATCTGGAATTATGCCCAAAAAGTTATCAAATTGTGCATACCCTTTGACCCAGCAGTGTTTCTATTGGGCTTATATCCCAAAGAAATACTAAAGAAGGGAAAGGGACCTGTATGTGCCAAAATGTTTGTAGCAGCCCTATTTGTAGTGGCTAGAAACTGGAAAATGAATGGATGCCCATTAATTGGAGAATGGCTGGGTAAATTGTGGTATATGAATGTTATGGAATATTATTGTTCTGTAAGAAATGACCAGCAGGATGAATACAGAGAGGACTGGCGAGACTTACATGAACTGATGCTAAGTGAAATGAGCAGAACCAGGAGATCATTATACACTTCAACAATGATATTGTATGAGGACATATTTTGATGAAAGTGGATTTCTTTGACAAAGAGACCTGAGTTTCAATTGATAAATGACAGACAAAAGCAGCTACACCCAAAGAAAGAACACTGGGAAACGAATGTGAACTATCTGCATTTTTGTTTTTCTTCCCGGGTTATTTATACCTTCTGAATCCAATTCTCCCTGTGCAACAAGAGAACTGTTCGGTTCTGCAAACATATATTGTATCTAGGATATACTGCAACACATCCAACATATATAGGACTGCTTGCCATCTAGGGGAGGGGGTGGAGGAAGGGAGGGGAAAAATCAGAACAGAAATGAGTGCAAGAGATAATGTTGTAAAAAAATTACTCTGGCATGGATTCTGTCAATATAAAGTAATTATTAAATAAAAATTAAAAAAAAAAGAAAAGAAAATAGAACTGAAAGATTTATGGCAGATTTTGAATTGGAACCACATGATAACTTTACAAAATAGAACATATACTAAGAAAGATAAAAGTTGCAAATAAATGTTTTAAAAAGTATAATATTAAATGCATTCTTTAAAAACCTAAGTAAAATATAACAATATGAAACAATTAAAAGATATAGCTCTTCATGGATAATAATGACATACTAAATAAGAAACAAAAAAATCATGGAAATAATAACTATGACAAAAATCCTTAGAAGAAAATTGTATCCTTAAGAATATGCATTAGCAAAATTAAAAAAGCAATTAATGTGTGTTCATTTAATAATGGCTCAACATAAAAATTTTTTAAATGAAATCTAAAATTTGTATAAAAGAAAAAATATTGAAATTATTTGGGAAGCAAAGGACTACAGAAGCAATAAATAATGTTAATATAAAAATAAATATAAATAAAAGCTGTTTATTTGGAGACTAATAAAATGATAAACCTCTAGAAATAAATAAAGAAATAAAAAGAATTTCCAGAACTAAAGTTATACTATCATGCATCAGCAAAAATTGAAAATTAATTAGAAATGATGAATTACCTTATTTTTTAAAAGTCTAAATAAACAGAGCACCAAGTAAAGATCTTAAATAGTACAATCTTAGAGGTTATTTATTATCACTATTTTTATTTTATATAGTTCTATAGATACTAACTATAGCAATACAATAAAAAAAATTGTACAAACTTTAAAGGAACTACCACAGGGAAGAATAAAACCTTGTTTTGATGTATTAGAGGGGAATTCTATCAAACTTTTAAAGAAAATTAATTTGCGTAGTATAGCACCAATATTTTTAAATTTAAAAACCCCACATTCTATGACAAACTTTTATGAGTAAAATATAATCCTAATATATATTATTCTCTACTCATCTAGAGTCCTGCATGTCTAATTGTCTCTTGGACATGTCAAATTAACTATCCAAAACAAAACTCGCTCCCTTCTCAAAGAGCTTTATTGTCAAGGACACTACCATCCTCCCAGGCAACCAGATTCACTTATGTTGGTGTCATTTTTGACCCTTTATTCTTATTTACCTCACATATCTATTGTCAGATTTTATTTCTACCTTCATAGCATCTGTTATTTACTGTCTCTTTTTTCTGCTCATACAGTATAACTCTAGTTCAGGGACTCAACACCTCTTACCTGTATTATAATAGTTTTAAGGTGCCCCCCTCAATTCCAATTTATCCTTCACTTCTACCAAGATATTTTTTCTAATAGATTTGACCAAATCCTCTCCTACCTAATAAAGCCCAAAGACTCTCTATTACCACTTTTTTGAAGCATTTAAATCTCTTCTTAACCTGATCCCTTCCTCCATTTCTGTTCTTTGCCTTAGTCCTCTGCACATAATTACACTATTACATAAACTTAAACTTATACTAAACTAATATTTAAATGAGGAAAAAACAAATCAGAAACCAATATTCCTAATAAATGTTGATGTAAAAATGTGAAATAAAATATTAGAAAGAAGCCATGCCAAGATATTTAAAAGAGTATTATGACCATGTTGAATTTCAACTGTTAATTCAGGATTGTTTTAATATAAGGAAACTGTACACATAATAGACCTTATTAATAATTTAAATAATTTTAAACACATGATTATAGCTCTAGATTCCGAAAAAACTTTAGCAAAAGCTAACACTCATTTTATATTTTAAAAAGAACAACTTTAGAAGTCATAAGATTAAGTGGATCTTTCCTTAACTTGATAAATATAATCTATCTTGTGCCAAGAGCTAATATGATATGCAGTGGAGAAATTATGGAGGTAAAGTAAGGTTATTTATTATCACTATATTTATTTTATATAGTTCTATAGATACTAACTATAGCAATACAATAAAAAAAATTGTAGAAATACTTATATAAGAAAAAGAGAAAACAAATTTTCATTTTTGCAGGTCATATGATTGCCCATCCAGAGAATACAAAAGAATTAACTAAAACTTTTAAATATACAATAAATTTAACAAAGTTACAAGATATAAAATAATCCTTTATAAAATAAATGTCATTTATGTTTCCAATAAAATCCAGTGAGAGGAGATGAAAGAGAAATTTCATTCAAAATAATTGTATAATGTATAAAATATGTGGGAATCTCTCTCTACTAATAGCATAAATATTAGCTATGTGAATACAACTATAAAATGCTCTTTATACAAATAAAACTACCAAACAATTAGAGAAATATTAAATTAATCATGGCTAGGTAATAACATATAAACATTGTGATGCTACCTAAATTACTTTTCTCATTCAGTTTCATACCAAAAAGACTAAAGAATTATTTTGTAGAGCTAAAAAGAAAAAAGAAGAAATTTATCTGGAGGAGCAGAAGGTCAAGAATCTCAAAGGCAATTACGAAAAAAGTAGGAAAGAAGAAGGTCTAGAACATTTCAAAATGTGATGCAAAACAATAATCATCAGAAGTATTTGATACTGGTTAAAAAAATAGAGAAGTTAATCAATGAAATAGTTTAGAGATACAAATATACAGAAGCAAATAAACAACTACCTTAAAGTTTGCTAAACCTAAAGACCACAGCTAGTAAAGAAAGGAATCATTATTTTATTTATTTTTTTTTTAAAATGGTAGACAAAAAGGGATATCAGTCAGGAAGAAATTAGATTTAAACCAGCACCTCACACTATATAAAAAATTCAGTTCCAAATGGACATATAACCTTTATATGAGGAATTACATCATAAAAGAATTAGAAGAATAAGGATATATTTGGATATATAAACAGGAAAAGAGAACTAGAGAGAACAACAGAAGATACAACAAAAAATTGGCTACATACAATTTAAAAAGTTTTTAAAATAAATCTAGTGCAGTTAAAATGAAAATGAAAAAAACAAACTAAAGCAGGTTTCTGGGGTAAAGATGTCCTTTCAAAGACATATAAAGAACTATTTCAAATTTATGAGAACAAGCTTCTTTCCCCAATTGATAAATGGTCAAAGGACAGATAAGTTAGTTTTATTGAACTTTTTATTATTTCTTATATGGGGCTCTCTGGAAGGAGGAATAGAAAACAATACAGTAAGAAATGAAAAAGTTGTAAAATAAAAAATAAGGATAAAAAATTATTTTAAAAAGACTATTTTGGCTAAAAAGATAAGTCATGATGAAGTCTTTCTGAACGTAGACTTAGAGACATAATTCATCATTGGGCCTATACTTGAACCTTTTCTTGGTTGGGAACACTTACTTCAAATATCACTACACTAGCATGACCTTTGAGAACTCAGGATCACTTCAACATGATGATAGAGGATCATTGAGCCTTGTACATGACATATGTTGAAATTTGCTTAACTTATGCAAATTAAGACAGAAACATCTGGCCTAAGCAGCCAAAGATTCTCCTCTCTTGCCTTCTATAATCTAAGGACCACTAAAATATATGAGTAAGGGAGATGTTGCTTTCCTCACTGAAGCTTGTGCTCACTTTCACAGATTAAAAAACGCACACACATGCACATGCGTGTGTGCATACATGTGTGTGTGAGTCAATGTGTGTGTGTGTGTGTGTGTGTGTGTGTGTGTGTGTGTGTTCAGGCAAGGTCTTGTCCTCAAATATCCATCTGGTTCCTTAAAAAGCATGAGGTCTTTTATTTCCAAAATATAGCTCCAGGCTTTTAATGCCTTCCTAATAATTTTTAAAACATTTCAAAAATGAACTTTTATGAAGCAGTAAAACTAAAATGAGCCAGATTCTTCTAGTGCTCAAATAGCTTACTGAAAGCATGCAATGTACTTTGGGAAATCCCATTAACTCTTTGAGGTCTTTGAGAATTCAAGTGCTCTCCAATAGGACCTGCCCTACGGGGAATGTATGTGACTAAACAATTCTGTCCTAAAAAGATTGTCAGCAGATTCCATAACCTTGTTTATTATTTCAGGCACAGGGAGCAAAGGGAGAGAGGTTAAGGAAAAGGCATAGATAATTGTCCTATTTGTGGATGATCAAGTCTCTAGTTCTAACTCTCCTCATTCATGCACCCAGCCTTTCACTTATTCCACTACTTAATTAGCAAATTGTTTTGCTTGGCCAGAGAATGTAGAGCCAGAGGCAATTGGTTGAGTATGCAGATAATAATTTAGTATTGATATATAGTAAAACTTAACAGAACTATTCAAAAGTGAAATGGAATACTTTTATAAGTATTCCACTTATTTGAAGATATGGATAATTTAAAGATACCACTTATGGAAGATACAAAAAGGAATTACACTGTAATTTAACTTGGACTAGATGACCAATAAAATCCTTTCAAACTGTGAGATTAAAAGAAAGGAGAGAAAGGAAAATCTACTAATTTTGCTTCTCAGATAGTATCAGCAATAAAAATGAAGAGCAAGAGAAAACTAAGAACTGAAATAAAAGTATGATATTTGCTGTAGTTTTAAGCTCCCTATGAGCCCCTTAGACTATTAATTCCTTGAGAATGAAGTACTCTGGCATATTGTAAATGCTTATTAAAAGTTAGTTGATTGTCTTCAGTTCCTACAGATAATCAAAAATTGTTACAAGAAATGGGAGATATATATATTAAGTAGCCTTCTTTTATGGTTCAAGTGCCTCAAGGGAGTAAAGGTTCACAGATAAGGGGGAAGTGAGGTTTAAGATGAACTTCAATTTCCACTACCAGAAGTGCTGATATTTCCATGATCTTACTAATCTAATTATACTGCTTTTTATAAAAATGATATTGAAATCTGAGTGAATGTTAACATCTTGAATTTACTAGAGGAAGTAATGAGTTGGATACAAGTGTCATGAGGCAAAGATTGATGAGAGACCCTAGAGACAGAGCACAGGAGTAATAGGGAAAGGTGTGGTGCAGGGTGATTGGCATTTACCAGGTAGCTCTGTTTATAAAAATTCCTAATTCAGGGTCAACTCTCTGCTGATGATACTCTTTTTACTTAAGTAGACCAGTCTTTGAGTGACAGTCTGATATCAAAGTCTTTCTAAATTTCCTTGACCTATAAAAGTTTGAAAACTGCCAATATAATATTAGAGAACTGGGGTTAGCTTCCATGTCATGATGAGACAATGAAATGGAACATTGCTGATGGATTAGGTATATCACCAATCATAATTTATGGAATAGCCATTCTATTCTTGGTTTCTAGGAGACATAAAAGGTATTGTTCACCTCTATTTTGGGAGAATGTACCAGAATATCATGATGCCCATTTTCTAAATGAGGAAATTGAAGCACAGAAAAGATGAGTGTGATTTATCCAACTTCATAAAGATGAAAGATTATATAATCATGGACTAAAAGTGGGAAGATATAATCTAACCTCTATTTTTGACTGATGAAGAAACTAAGGCCCACAGAGACTAAGTAGCTTTTGCAAGGTCACAGGGGAAGTTCACAGAGGAAGTTAGCAAATATCAGACCTTGGATTTACTTAGTATCATGGATATTTCAAAACTTTAAAAGATATGCTTTCCCCCTTGTGGCTATGTCCTGTACCAAAAGTGGGGATTGTGACCCTCCTCACCTTAGGAGACTTGATGTCTTCATCTGGAAAGAAGCCACTTGAATCCTAGAAAGGATATGCCCTAGAGACATTGAAGCACTTGGCAGGTGATTCAAGGGAAGAAAAGGAGAGGCCTACTGAACATTCCAAAGGAAAGGTTTTTGATCTGGTGGGTGGTCTAAAATCTAAAAATGTTGATGTCACAATATCGGAATGTTTGGAAAAGCTAGAGAAACAGTTTGGCATTGTGCAGAATTTGCAGCAATCTTGGCATAAATTCATCAGCAAAATCTAGCACAAAGAAGAAAATCAGTTTGAGTTCATATGTGATATGTGGAAAGTTTGTGCTTCAGAGCCTAAAAGATAAGGAAGTGTTGAAGCCAGACGAGGTAAGCAGTTTTAGATTGCTCCAAGTAAGCAATACACTGATGGGTAGTAGATAGTCATTTCTGGGGGAGGCAGAGAGGGGGCATGGGGGGAAGAATGGGGGAAGAGTAAGGGAAAGTGTGACTTAGTAAATTTAAAATAGAGAAAAACACTAATTAGATACAATGAGCTGATCAACAAGCTAGAGATATTCCCTTTTCTTAAAGGGAAAGTCTAGAAAAATGATACCTCTAAATACTTATTAAAACATTATCCAGGAACTGTTGTATCAGCTACAGAAGCGAAGTGAAAAGTCCAACCCGATCTCAAAGATCTGAAGTCAGTAGCTCAAGGAAATTTTCCTAAGAAATGGAACAATGGGCAAAACCACTGTTTTCAGAAGAACAGAGAATTGTAAGACCAGAGGTCACAGAAGCCTGAGCCAAGAACAACAGCAATAGAATCCAGCCAAAAAGACATTGCTGTCTTCTGTTGTAACTGTAATATAAGTGAAAGAACTTGGAGAGTGAGACAGCTTTGGTTAGAGTCCTGGCTCTGATCTTAGCTACCTGTATGGCTTTGAGTGAGTCATACTCAAACCCTTCTTGGATTCATTTCCTTATCTGTAAAACATGGAGGATAGGACAGAGTTGAAATGGATGAGGTCCGTGTTCCCTTGAGTTCTAAACCTATGATTTAATAAGATAGAGGTGCTTGCAGTTCGCACTCAAAATCTTCTTAGGGTGTTACTATTGTACTTTCCCCCAAAAAATGGCTAATAAGCAAAAGGAAATAGAAATGCCAGCCTTACTCACATTATTGCAATTTGTGGAATAAGACCTATTACTAGATGTGGCATTGAAAGGGTATCTTCTTTAAAATATACAAGATAGGTAAATGGAAGTGTGTTTGAGGATTAGCATCGCACATAATATGATATGTCCATGAGGAAAACTAAGAATGAGATGTAGGAAACATGGTGAAGAATGTTTGGCTGGAGGTTATAGTGTCAAAGAATGATACATGTAAAATTGGTAAGGACTTTAGATATCCACATAATCTAACTTCCTTATTTTACAAATGAGAAAATCACAGGTCCAGGAGGAAAAAAAAAAAAAAAACTTATTCAAGGTCACACAGGTATATTAAAGTCAAGATCTTGATCCAAGTATTCTGACTTCAAATCTAATATATTTTCTATTATGCTACTCCAATCTATGAAAGCAGGAAGAGAAGTGATGTTGTTATAAGAGTGTAATATAATGGCCTAGACAAAAAGAGGAATTAAATGAAGAGTTTGGAAACACAAATCACAACTAGGTCATAGGGCCATGATATATTAGTGATAGGGAAATAGCAGTTTTTTAATCACCTGCTGGAGTGTTCTCTCAGCCACAAATGAAGCAGTTAATAATTTGTTTAGGAATATAAATTATCCTGTAAAGATGGCTTTGACTTCATCCCCAAAGTGTTTGTACGTTAAATCACTGTTGTCATTTTCTTTGAAGAAAATATCTATTATTTCTATGATTTGTACTTTGAAATACTGATTCTTCAGGATTAAATTATTTAGTATTCCATATATTTGAAAGCTTTCTTTGAGGGACTTTTATTGATTTTATTCTGTTGTGGTAAGTTTAAAAAATGTATTTAGTTTTTTCATTTATTTACATTTATCGATTGATGTTGTTTTTATTCCTAATACATGGTCAATTGTCATACAAATTCTATTCACAGCTAAGAAATATGTACTCCTTTTTATTCCCATGCATTCATTTCCAGAGATGTACTATTTTTAACATTTCTAAAATTCTATTCAAGTTTTTAACTTTTCTTACTTATCTTTTTGTTAGATTTGTCTAGGTCCTAAAGTGTCCACACTGTTATAATTTTGCTGCCTAATTTTTCCTGCAATTTGATTAATTTTTCCTTTAAGTACTTAGATATTATGCCATTCAGTACATATATTAAGTATTGTTATTATTTCTTGATTATGGTACCTTTAAACATAATTTATTTTTTCTGTTTATATCTTTTAAACAGTCTATTTCTATTACTGCATTATCTGAAATAATAATTGCTATTTTTAAATTTCTGAGCTTGATGAAAGCATAATAAATTCACCTCAGGGCCTTCATTTTAATTCTGTCCTTCTTTATATTTCAAATGTGTTTTTAATGAATAACATTATTAGATTCTTCTTTCTTATCCATTCTGCTACTCCCTTTTGTTTTATAGATGATTTCATTTTTTTAATGTTTGTAGTTATTATTGTTAATTATGTTTTTCCCTTCACCATGTCCTCTTAGACTTCCTCTTTTTGCCCTTGATCTATAGCCCTCTTTTCAAAGAAAGTCATCAAAAAAGATATAATAAATACTAATGATTTATAATTAAAGGGATTTTGTTTCTTGCTACAACCATTCTTCTTTTCCCCTCAGCCAGTTACATCCTTGCATATTCTTTATTTTCATTCAGTCCCCCTTTTTTTTCTACCCTATGAATCTGAAATTAATTTTGCTTATGATTATTCTCTCCCTGATACTACAATCTTTTTTAAATCCTTCTCTCCCTGAACCTTATATCTCTCTATTTACCTGTTAAGTTCAATGTATTTCTACACTAAACTCCTTTTTTCCCTCTCCTCCTTCCTCTCTTCACCCTGCTCCCACCCTTTCTCCCTCCTTCCCTGTATATTGAGAAGAAGTACTATTGCGCAGTAGATATAGGATCTGTGTTGGATTCTGGAAAAGCTGCATTCAGATTTTGTCTCAGGTTTTTACACTAAATGTGTACAAACCATTGAGCCTCTCTATTGACCCAGTTTCCTCTTCTGTAAAAAGAGAAGGTTGGCCTTTAAGATCCCTTCTAGGTCTAAGTCTATGATCCTATGACCCTTTTCACTTATATCAAGTATGAGAAATATTGAGTTCAATCATTTTAAATCTCCCTTTTTCTACCCTTTTTTCCTACTTTTAAGAAGAAAGGAAATAAGCATTGATTAAGCACCTACTATTTATTAGGCTAAAAAGTTTACAAATATCTCATCTTTCTCACAACAGTGCTGGAAAGTAAAATCCTCCTTTTACAGATTAGACAGAATAAATAACTTGTTCAGAGTTACTCTAGGCCCAGTGCTCTATCCACTGCACCACCTAGCTACTTCTAAGACCATTAAAGAAATAAATTTATCATTAGGAATCTAAAAGTAGACACATATCTTCTTTCCCATTAGAACATAAGCATTTTATCATCATTTGGCCCCTTCTGATTATTTAACTGTATTTGTCTTTTTATATTTCTCTTGATTTCATTTCAAATTTTTTATTTAATTTTAGTCTTTTCATGAGAAAATTTGTAATAAGTTGAAGCTCTCTCCCCCACCCCCACAGTAACTTGCAAAAGGGAGGTAGCATAAAAGTTATCAACAATATAAGAACAGAAAAAGAAATAGATTATGTAACAAGAGTGAGAAATGATGGATGATCAGGCCAGTTGCTACACTGGTAACCATGAAATGCTATCAAAGAAAAAAAAATATCAACAACAACAACAAAATCCAGAAGTTCCCTAGCACATTGAGTGGAATCTTTTTGGAAGTCTTATGAAGCAAAAATCAAACATGATAAGAAAGCACAGACTTGAGAAAGTGAAATATACACTGATGAAGGAAGAATAATCTAACAATGGATAGAATGAAGAATTGAACACAAGACAAGGGTTCTATTTCATTGTACTATCCCCATTAGGTGCTCCCTGACTGACTGTGTAACACTCTTAATCATGGAGTATATAGAGTAAAATGCTGAAATCAGGAGGACTCGCAAGACTTTTGAAGTAGAGGACTGAAATCTCTGACAAAAAAATGAAGGGGAACAAACATTTATTGATATTCATAACAACCCTGAGGAATAAATGCTTTTATCCCCAATTTACAGCTGAGGAAACTGAGACACAGAGAGGTTAAGTGGATTGCTAAGAGTCATACCACTAATAAATATTTAAAATCCCCCTAATATGGAATTTGAATTGAGATTTTCTTGACTCTAAGGCCATCAGCTGCAACATCTAGGAGATAGTCTGTCTGTTCATTCTGTTGTAGACAGGGAAAGATCAGCCACTGGAAAAGCAAGATCTAAAGTGTACCTTCAGCACGCTTGAAGTCTAATTATCACTCTCAAGTAATATAAAATGACAAAGAATCTTTCCTGTTCATGTTTGTTCATTTGTTCATTTATTCAACAAATGTTTATGAAGTATCTAATTAAAATTAAATAATCTACCTGATTTCTGCCCTCAAAAAGCTTATGATATACCGGAGGGATATAGCATATGCAAAAATAAGGATGATACAAAATAGAATATGAGAGGGGCAAAAGAGATGTCCAGACAAAATGATCTAGCAACATTTGAGGAAGGAGATCACTTTCAACTGTTCATCTGAAAACAAATTCCCTCCATTGCTCAGTGAGCAAAGGGCTCTAATCCAAGAGCAAATAATTTTCCAGCATTGGTAAAGTAAACATCATATGCCAATCACATAGCTCTCCAATGGTCATAAAGCTGGGACTCCCAAACACCAAGACCCCAGGAGAATAAATTGGCAATGAGACAGGAGCCTTAGGGCTACAATTCACTTGCATATGTGTTTACATAGCTTTTTTTTTTTCAAATAAAAAATAAATACACACAGCCATAAGGTTTCTTTGTTTTTCTATCTCCCTGGAGAGAAGAATGGGAACTGTTGCTTATTTGAGCTCGGCAGCAATGTAAACCTGCAGCTAGTTAGCTGGGTCTTGACCTGGATACTCTAGGGAGGAGACAGAAGAAGCACTGGTTCACATCTCTGAGTTCTTTAATTGGGTCTGTCCTTAATGTGGCATGCTGGGTGCTTCTGAGTTCAAATTAATCACCCAGATAGAGATTGGGGTACCAGGCACACTAGAGAAAAGGAAAAGCTTAAAAGATATTGTCAAGGATGCAAATATTGTTAACTTCTGATACCAGATTCATCCCATCCAAATCTTTTGCTAAATTCTATGCCCAAGACTTCATGCAGCATCCAAAGTACAAGATGTCCCCAGGAATACCTATATAACACAAGAAAATAGGTGTAGACTCAATGAAAATCAAATAGGAACACCAAACCCTTATATTTATCTGCCCAGTCTATCAGGCGGATGTCTCACTGACTCCCTTTTTACTTGCAGAACAATTACCTCTACTATAGTCATTTAGTGAGCCAGTCTTATAAATACCAGTTCTACTTCTCTCAGATATTTGTGTTTACAGCTTACATTCACAGCACAGGTAAGAAACAGATGCCCTCCTCAAGGAAACAGAGGGTGGTTGTTGGCTTTCTATCTCCATACCTTAACTATGCAAGAGACAAGTGTGAATTTTCTCTTCTTTTGGACCAAATTCATTGGGAATAATGCTGGAATTAAAATAGGAAGAGGAAAGTCTAAATTAAGGATCATCAGTTGGTCAACCGTGGTCTATTTGTTCACTCCAAACCTTGACTGATCTCCAAATCACTTAAATCAAGAATCTTGTAGATTCAAAGAATAAGAACTCCAAAAAGCATTTATTAAGTGCCTACTATGTCCAACTTCTGGGATTACAAAGATTAAAGCAAGATAATCCCTACTGTCAAGTAGATTACATTCCACTGAATGTAATAACATATACAAAGAGGTAAAAGCAGAGTAATTTAAGAACAGAGAAAATATTAACTAGGAAAGTCTGGCTGGAGGAGACTGCATTTGAGTTTTACCTTACAGGAGGATTCAAGGAAGACTTCTAAGAGGAAAAGATAAGGAGGTTATACATCTCAGACCTAAGGGACAACTTGAGTAAAGACAAGAAAGCAAGCATTTGAAGAGTAGTCATAAATTCTACTTGAATAGAAAGGAGAATCACACAGCCACCCTCCTTCCCCACCTAGTTCAGGCCTTTATCCTCTTTTATCTGGATTATTATAGTAAATTCTAAATCTGTCTCCCTTTTTCAATCTCTTCCCTCTCCAATGGATTATCCATAGCCAAAATAATTTTCTTACAGGGCATAAATGGTTATATCATGCAAAATCTTCTGTGATGCCCCATTCTAGAAAACATGACAAAATTCTGTTTGGAATTTAAAGTCCTGAACAATCAGGCTCCAAGCTATCTTTTCAGCTTTATTTCATACAGAAAGAGAATGGATAGATGTAACATATTATGAAGGAAAAATCAATAAGACTTGGCAACTATATATGGAAAATGAGTGAGAGGGAATCCCTTTGTGATTGGGAGAATGATGCCTACCACACAAATGTTTATATTTTGTTGTGGGGGTCAAGGAGCTGGTTCCTGTTCTTTGAATTCCTTTGATTCTAAAAGTCAAAACCTAAGGGACTTTACTTTGGTCATACACTGTCCTATCTCTGTTTCATCAGAAGTCAGTATCTTAAAATCAGTGGTGTGAAAGGCTAGATTTTGTTTTGCTTGACCTCAGAAGGTGAAAATAATAGGAAAATGTTTCCAAAAAAAGTAATTGTTTTTTTTTTTAATCTCAACAGAAGGAAAAACTTCTGATGTATCCAAAAGTAGAATATACTACCTAAAAAATAGTGAGTTCCACATTACTCACTAGATATTAGAAGCTCACTTGTTGGGAATATTGAAGAGGGAATTCTTGATTATAGGGGTAATTCATATATGGGATGGTTAAGATGACCTCTGAATTCCTTTCTGCCTCAGAGCACCGAGGAAACTAGTAAGGAGCCATCTAACATTGCTTTCTGTCTTCTCTGAGAATTGTACATACACTACCTTCAAAGAAACATTACCTGGTGGAGGTCATCAGTTCAAATGCAGGAAATATAAAATGTCCAAAGAGGGAGGAGCAATTGCCACATGGAATGGCCTCTATCTCTACATAAGACACAATCACTAGCAGAGTAAGTTCTATGGAGAAGTTGGAGACTTTTAGGTATTAGTGGAAGCATTTATTTTCTTGCCATTTTTATTCAGTCTCTTATACCTTCATTAGTTATCTATTCATGCAAGAATCTTTGCATCCATAACTTCTCCCTTTCCTCTCCATAATTAGAACAATCGAGTTCTCTATCTCATTAAGACTTGCAACGTTTTCTTCACCACAACCTGGGAGTCAGTCTGTTAACACAATTTTATATGTATTGTAAGGCAATTAACTCCAAATTCTTCCTTCAAATAATTTGCATGGAGAAGAACAAGATGATCTAAAAATGAAGCAGAGAACACAGCACTTTGACTTGAGTAGATAATCAGTACTGTGTGCCAGGCACTTTTCTGGATGCTGTTGACTCAACAACCTAAATACAATAGTCCCTTTCCTCAAAGAATGTACATGCTGTCAAGGGAGACAACATGTACTTATATAATCATATATAAAATAAATATATAAAATATACATAAAATAAAAATGGAGCAAAAGAAGTTAGATCTTCTTAGAGGTAGAAGTGAGGGAGGAACTTATTTTAGGCATGGAGCATAATTTGGGAAAAGGCACAAAGATGGTCAATGGAATCTGCTGTTTGAGAAACAAGTCCAGTTCTTCTTGACCATATAGTGTTTCAAGCAGAGCAGTGTATAAAAAAGCCTGGGAATGTAAGTTAGTCAGCTTATAAGGAATTTTAAAAATCAAAGAGAAGAGGTTGTATTTTACCTAAAGGTAGCAGAGAACAAATGGAGTTGATTGAGCAAGAGGATAGCAGCACTTAAAAATATCACTTTGGCAGAAGAATGAAGGTGGGTTGGAAAGGAGAGAGAGAGACGTAAAGCAGGGAAACCAATAAACAGCCAATAAATTGAATTGAGTCGCTTCCAACACTCCCACCTCCCATCCCTTTTGGCATTCTGTCTTTTTTGCTTCTTCAAGAAAACTTGAGCAGGCACCTCTAATCCTGATCACCAGTCTTTGAGGAAAAAGATTTTTAAAACGTCAAAAGGACCAATCACTAAATATGCATTAAACACCTACTATGTGCCAAGCACTATGATTAGAACCAGGGAACACACAGAGAGACAAAAGACAATCTTTCTTCACATTTAAGAAACTTACAATTTAATAGGGAGATAAGATACAAACAAATATGTACAAATGAGCTATATATATTTACATTTATAAGATAAATAAAAAACACTAATAGAGGGAAAGTGCCAGAATTAAGAGGAGTTGGGAAAAGCTTTTACAAGATCTGGTTTGACTGGAGACTTAAAGGATGGTGTTGCCCTCTCCAGTAATATGGAAGATGGGGGCAGGAGCAGATTTAAAGGGGAAAATAATGAGTTCTGTTTTGGAAATGTTTAATTTAAAATGCCAACTGAACAATCAGTTCAATATGACTAAAAGGCAACTGGAGAACAAGAATGGAGGTCAGTAGAAAGGGTGGATCAAAATAGGTAGATTTGTGAATCATCAGCATAGATATGGTAATTTAATCCATGGGAGCTAACAAAGTTACCAAATGAAATAGTATAGAAGAAAAGAAGAGGTTATGATCTGGATGAGTATTAAGATTCTTACAAGATGCCAAGTCAGTGGAATTGATGAGATAACAAGATTCACACCTTTAAGAGAGCATATATAAGGAGGAGCTCTCAGGCCCAAAGAACAGAAACCCACTAGAAGCTCTGAGCCTCAGCCAGGATTCAGTTGAGGAGATTCACAAGCCAGAGAAGGCAGCTTAAGCTATCTGAACCTAGACTACAGAAGGCCTCCAGAAAACTAGCCGAACTCCAAGTGAAAGAGACAAGACTTTAAAGGAGACAATAAAGGATTTGGACTTTTAACTCCTGGCTGCATTTGAGGTGATTATTACTCTGAACTGAAATGGAGGCTGCCTCTAAAAGCCCCCCAAGAAACCTGCTCCCAGAGAACTTTATATTTTAGAGAAGAATATT
The DNA here is from genome assembly GCF_016432865.1 of Antechinus flavipes. Classification (NCBI taxonomy): domain Eukaryota; kingdom Metazoa; phylum Chordata; class Mammalia; order Dasyuromorphia; family Dasyuridae; genus Antechinus; species Antechinus flavipes. The sequence goes on along the minus strand of NC_067398.1, from coordinate 223,720,087 downwards.
ACAGATGAGTATCCAACTAAGGATACTGAGGAGAGATCAGGTAGGAGGAAAACCAAGAAGGAGAGATGTCCAAAACCAAAAACCTAGAGAGAAGAGGGTATCAAGGAGGAGAGAGTGATCAGCAGTGTTAAAGGCTGCAGAGAGGGCAAGGAGAATGAGTATTGAGAAAAGGCCATTATATTTGGCAACTAAGACACGCTATATGTGCAGCTCCAATTATTAATGGTACTAATCAGTTGCCAAAACCCTCAATTATATGGGTATTACTATGAATACGATTATTACAATGGCATGAGCTGTGTTGATTACATTGTAGATCTGATCATCACCAATTAAAGTTCTGGGCTGGCCAAGTTCTGCTGGATAAGGAGACTCAGGGCAATACCAATTATGCCTGCCCAGGCACCAAAAAGTGCCAATGTCTTTATGATTAGTAGAGAATAGTCATCGAGTAATGATCATAGGTAAAATGGCTGAGTGTAAGCATTGAACTGTAAATTCAAAGACAGAGACTAGATATCTCTTTTTACCAATAAATTGAAGCCAAATGTCAAGGCACTTAGCTGTTAACTAAGAGTTAGGGGGTATATACCCTTCAGTTTAGAGGCACATTGAGCCCCCCAGGGCCTTCCTGCCTTTTTTTTAAAAGGTGGGGAGGCTCTGGAAGTGCTCAAAGGCTAAGTAGTTTAACACCTGCTTAAGACTTTGAAGACCTTTGGCCTTCAGTCTGTAACTTTGGAGAGAGTAGTTAGAATGATAAAGTCGGAAGCTAGATTACAAAGGGTTAAGAAAACAGTGAAAGAAGAGAAAGTAGAGTATCCATTATAGATGGCCTTTTGAAGGAGTTTAGCTGCAAAGGACAGAAGAGATATGCAGACAATAGCAGGGATAGAAGGATCAAATAGGGTTTTGGTTTTTTTCAAGATGTGATGAGAGAGGGGAGGGGAGACATGAGCATGTTTGTAGGGAGTAAAGAATGAGTCGATACAGTTATCCATTCCACATTAGGAGAGTCAGGGGCATGATAAAAAAGGAAGAGATTTAAAATATGTATAAGAGTAGAGATGACTGCTGGGGTGGAGGAGACAGGATGGAATGGAATTGAGTAGTTAGAGGAATCACATAAGGCGTGAAAGAAGAGATCGTGGCAGAAGGCATCTAAATGATAGGAGATGAAGAAAGAAGAAGTTCCCACTAAATGACCTTTTTTTTTTTTTTTTTTTTTTTTTAATATGAGACAAGGTTCTCAACTTAGGGTAAAAGAAACCATGAGAAATTTGAGGAAGAATGAAAAGGTTTAGAAGATTCCCTATGGGAATAATGAGTTGATAAGGATTTATGGAAGGATTGCCTAGCAACAAATAAGGACCTGGTTAAGGTTGTGTAACATAAATTTGTAATAGATCCACTCAAAATAATTGCATAAATATCTCTCTTTGAAAGAATTGATGTATGAGCAAAGGCATTAAATGATAGAAGTGATCGAAGACTGATGCTTAGCAGAGTATGATTGGTGAAATGACAAGGGGACTAAGGATTCAAAAGAGGAGTTGAATTCCAGCTGTGAAGGTGGAATTGTGGGGTTCGGCATGTTGAGTTGAAGTGGTTCACCAAGGAGTAAGGAAAGGGAAAAGAGGAGAAAGTGGCTAGGGCAGGAAAATGGCCTGGGAGAGAAATAAGGGATAAGAGGTCATGATATAGACAAACATTAAGATTTTGTAAGTGAAGGTATAGAGAGAGGTAAAAAATCAATATATTATGTTCAGATAAAAGGATTTCAGAATTCTTGAACATGGAGGTGATAGGTGATGACAAAATCAAGACTACTGACTGTCTTTGTGTATGGTTGAGATGGGATAAAGGAGTAGCTCATGAGAGATAAATAGATTGAGGAAATGAGCAGTTCAGGTGTTCGAGGGAGGGTCAATATGAGGCTAGGAGTTCAGGAAGAGAAAAACATTGTGACCATGTACCAAATTCATTAAGAAAGGAAGGGTAATGACTTGGATCTGTAGACAATAACTACTAAGATTTGTTTGGGTGATAGATGTGAATAGCCTGATCTCAAGAGGTTCTCAAGTGATGGAGGTAAAAGAATAATCTTGAAATGGCAATGGGAAGCAAAGAGTATTCTGACTCCTACACCTCAACCAGTGACCCGAGGAGAATGAATAAAGGAAAAAGCATATCTTGGAAAGGATTACCAGGCAGGCTGTGTTAAAAGGAGCTTTAAACTTTAAGAAAAAATTGGGAGAGCCCAAGTCTAAATACTCTACATATCTTCAGCTACACCTCCTGTTTTGAAATCTTCATCATCAATCATCACTAGGTTGGCAGATGGAGAGGCAAATTTGGGTTCAAGGTCCCCCATGAACTGGTAGAAGAAGTTGCCTCACTGCCAAAGGTGACTTTTGGATCATGGTTCCTGGAGATAGAAAGGTCTTTTCTTACCAAATAAAAACTATCCCCTCTACTCCCAACCCCTGCCATGAGTCTGGCTTTTTTCCACACTGATGATTCCCCTGAATAAAATAGGTTAATGAAATATGCCAGTCAGTGACATTATCTTCTGAGCACATTTCCTATTAGCTCTGACAGCAGAGAGTGTGGCAAGTTCACTGAGACTTGTTTGTATATCTGCCTGTTTGGTTCTGTAATTTTTTCTCCTAACTCCTGGGTGTATCTGTTTGGCAATTTATATTAATGCAGTTCTGCTGCATTGATTCTGATAATAGGGAGAGGAAATCGTTTTCACTAAGGAAACATGGAGATAGGCATCAGAGCAAAAGAGCAAAGAGGGGCAAAAGAAAATGATTTATTTTATCTTCAAGCAGTTTCAAACCAGCAAAGACTGATCTATAATCTGGGAGTTGAGGTGGAGAGAGAAGGAAGGACTGGCACAGATCTTGAAAACAATGTTTCTTAGACAGAAAGATCCCACAATGAAGTAACAGCCTGCAGAATGGTAAAGTGATTCAACTCTAAAATGGTTTTCAGTTAGCATCTGACATATTATACCTGAGAAGATAGTATCAACCACAAATAATTCCAAATTTCAACTTGGATTTTTTTTTAAATCTCTTTTAAGGCTGGAAACTAAGCCTGCTAGAAAAAAAGAAACTGACTTCAAGGAATCTATAGTCTCTTCTTCCTTTGCATTTACCACAAAATAAAAAAAAATACTTTCTCTCCCTTCTTCTTTGAAAGCTACAGTGATCATTTCTGTAGATTAAGAAATCAATTTTGGCTTTAGGCAAGTGATTCAAATCCAGGTGCGCAGTGCATGATTTCAGGTCATTGCCATACAGGAAATGAGCAGGTTTTACCAACAGGATTAGAGAAAAGGAAACAAAGAGAGAGATGGAGGAACTGAGCCTGGTTTCTTGGCAGGGATATAGGGAAGAAGAATGGTGTGGCTTCCCAAGACATGTCTCCACAGGGCTGCAGGGAGTAAAGAGGCTTGTCAGACTCTTAACAACCTTGGAGGCAGAAGCAGGAGCCTTCATGGTGGTCATCACACAAACTCTTTCATGGAAATGAACCCACAGATGAAGGACTCCCTTGTCCCTGGAGAGATTTATGTGTATGCAGATCCAAACTCTCCACTTTTAGAGTTGCCAACCCTACTCTCCTTTTGGTCACTGGGAAACAAAACAGAAACCTGGCTCCATAAAGCCTTAGTTCTCTCAGGTTGAAAGAAAAAGAATCAATCTTCAAAAGCTTTAAATGGGACGCCTTTAAGTCACTGCTAACTAATCACTTATCTTACCAATTCATTTCATCAGTTCCATCCTATGTTCATCTTATTCCAGATGAATCTGACTGAAAAATTGTCTTTCCCAGTGCTGCTTCATAGACAGTTCTAAATTTCCTGCTCATTATCTGCAATGTGATTATCTTTAAATGGAGAGATTTCATAACTTATGAATCTTATCATACCCCTAAAAGTAATGGAAAGGGTCCAAGAAATCTCAGGGAGATTGATTCTCTTGTTCATAAATTTTTTTGAAATAGGAATCAGTGAATTATACACAAACTCCGAGTTTGAATAAATTTTAGGTAATGCTGGTAGAATAGCTGCTCATATATTAACCATATACATTAGTTGCCTATGGTTTTAAGGTAGATCCCCAAGAGGTCTGTCAAGTCACTATTTTAGAATCTACTGAAATGCAGATATCTTTGGGAGAAATACAAAATTAAACCATCACCAGTCAATCAACAAGAATTTATTACTTCTGTAGGCATTTTCACTTGCAGACCCCCATGCCTGTGCTCTTCCTCTCATTTCCACTCCCTGGCTTGCTTCAAGTTTCAGCTAAAATCCTATCTTCCATGGGAAACTCTGCCTAATCTCTCTTAATTCTGGTACTATGCCTCTCTTGATTATTTCCAATTTATCTTGTTTAAAGTTTTTTTTCCATACATATTTGTCTTCATTTTTTCCTCTATTAGACTGTGAGTTTCTTCAGAATAGGGACTCTATTTTTTAAACCTTTCTTTGTATTATTAACACTTAGCAAATGGCAGGCACATAGTTGGTACTTAATAAATGTTTATTGACTGACTGACATGCCAAGCACTATGTTAGGTGTTGAAGATACAAAGAAAGACAGAAAACATCCTGACTCTCATATAGTCTAAGGGAGAAGACAACATACAAACAAGTATGTACAAACAAGGTACATAAAAGAAACTGTGGATAAGAGTTGGGGAAGGCTATGGAAAAAGAACCTTTCTCTTCTGAAAGCTGAGACTTGGATGAAGTCAGGGAAGGCAAGAGGTAGAGATGAGGAAGAGAATTCCAGGCATGGGAGATAGACTGTCTCTTTCCAAAAAGTTAAGCAGAGAACACCAGGGGCCAGGATAGAAAACACTCATAATAAACATTCCTACCTCTTAATCAGCTTGAGCTGCTTCCCTTAGGTGGAGTCATATCATAATTTTTTTTTCATTTTCTATCCAAAATTGGCCAGCAGATCCTATTCAAAGCTCTCTTCTTCAAATACTTTTTTCCCTGTTCTCATTTATACAGACAAATGATATTTCCTCCTCTTGATTCTTTCTCTTTCTTGGCTTTCCAAAATTCTGCTTGAGTTTATTTCAATGAAATTTCACAATGAAAACTCCAGCTTTATATATGCATAGGCAGAATAAACATTCATTTTTATCAATGGTTCTCAAAGTGTGGTCCAGAGAATCCTAGGGCTTCTGACTATTTTTCAGAGGGTCTACAAATTAAAAATTAGTTTTTATTTCTAACATGGTAGATATCTATAAATATAACCCACATAAACAAAAACTCTTTGGACAGATTCTCAATAATTTTTAATAGTATAAAGATGATGACAACAAAAGTTTGAGAACTACTGAATATGATGAAATTTTTATAAAGGAGTGTCACAAGAAACCTTTGTCCCAAAGATCAGTGCCATAACCTGGTGTTGTGATTGAAATTCAATCACTAGAGATGCATTCCTTTACATACTGAAAGCTTTTTTGGGAAGGGAGAAGGCCACCAAAATTCCCTATCAAAACATAAATATACCAGAAAAGGATAATTACCTTAAGTCATCACTAATAGATACCTTTATGGATATTCCCAATTTTAGCACCTAGGTGACAGCAAGATGCTTTTAGAATGGGTCTCAGAAAAGGCCCTTGATTGAGAAATAGGAGAGAAATCAGGGTAAGATAGAAGAGGAATCAGTAGAGGGAAGAGGAACAGTGAAATGGGAAGTGGGAGGTATCATAGACACAATTTTGCCTACATCATTTTATCAATACTGATTCTTTCTTTTCAACTAGGGAGTGTCAGTCTTTTTCTCAGTTCTTCCATACAGTCTAGCCTTGGATCATAAAGACGACAACTTCTTCATACTTTTTGTCAGTTAGAACTTCTCAACTTTATAATCTGAATACTTTATGAACCTTCAAGTACTATATAGTCAGATATGTTAGCTATACAATATTTATACAATGTATTTTTAACATGTTTAATATATATTGGATTACTTGCCATCTAGGGGAGAGGGTAGGGGAAAGAAAGGGAAATAAAAAATAAAAATAAATAAGCAAACAAACAAACAAACAAATAAATATGTATGTCAGACACCATTTATTTTCTTTGCCTTTGTGCCTTTTACCCTTATTTAAATAACTTAATTATCTCTCTATCTAGACATACACACATATGGAACTTCCATATATGTGTGTGTATAAATACATATTTATAATCTAAATGTATAAGATATATTTCATTCATACTTATGTGTAATGTATATGGTTATATAGAAAGAATAATATGTGTGTGTGAGTATTCATATTTATATCCCTACTGACTGAGAGAACTTTATGTTTACTTTAATTTGACAAGCATCTACTGTTCAATGTCTGCAGTTTGTTCTGATGCTAGGGATTCAAAGACAAAAAAGAAAGCAGTTCTTGCCCCAAGAAGCTTACATTCTTCTAGAAAATAAGAAGGGAATAAACATTTCTATAGTATCTACTACATGTCAGGCAGTGTGTTAAATGCTTTATGAATATTAATTAATTTGATCATCACAATAACCTTTTAAGGTAGATGCTGTGATACTCCCATTTTATCATTGGGAAAAGTGAGGCAGAGTCTAAGTAATTTGCCCAGTAACTAGTAAATGCCTGAATCAGGTCTTTCTGAATCCAGGTCCAGGAAAAGGCTTTGGTCCTTAGCTTTTTTTGTTTATACTTTTCAGTTCCAGGTGAATAGAATGAAACCTTTAACATTATGAGTTTCAGTAATTGGAAGAGGGAGCCACAGGGATCTAGTATTTAGAATCCAGGTAGAATTAATGCATGTAGAAACTGACCTAAATTATAAACTTAATATTTTCCATGAGCAAAAGTATTACTGAACTCCTCCAGGTACAAATGAAATACAGAAGCCATATCTAAACCCTTTTTTTCAATTGTTCCAAAAGAATAAAAAAATCTCCCCTCTACCATATGCCTACCCAACTGGAACCAGTTACAGAATGTCTACCTATGTACGATAGTCTCTCCAGGGCACTTCCTTCCACAACATGATGTTGATCTCTAATATATTCCAAGTGGAGAACTTGTTTCAGCCAGCCAAGCTGATGGGGTGTGTTCATGTAGCCAATCCTCATTTTATAGAAAGAGGGGAGAGCCTTTGAAAAGACATGGAAACAGAATGTGGGAAGTTAAATATATAGAAAACAACAATCAGGAACTTCAACTGGAATGTTTGAAGATTTCAGCAAATGCTGCAATCTTCTTTTTCTTTTTTTTTTTTAACACTAATATTCTTCTCTTTAGGATTATAAAACATGGACTACCCTAATGGCCCCCAAAATTGAAGTTGCTGGTTAACTGAAAAACAATGGAGAAATTCATAGTGAAAATAAATAGATGAATATAAGTCAGCATACTACCAATTATGAATAGTATGCAAAAAAACCTGACACATAATTCATAAAAGAGATGTATGACTGGAAAAGAAGATGAGCTAGTCATGTATTTTAAACAAAGGTTAACTATGGATATTCCAAATATTTTAGTGGTTCCAGCATTATACCAAAAAGCTTAGAGAAAGGTCTTCCATGTTAGGTGGACCCCTTTTGAAGCACACTCAAGACATGGAAAAGGGCAGTTTAAGATAAAATAGATATCAGTAGGTTATTATTTGACCTGTTGAAGAATGTAAATCCAGATCCAATGAAGCAATGTAGTATTTTGTTCATTATTATTAATAGACATTAATTCTATCTTCTCAAATAGATTGGTAAGTTTCTTGAAATTGGGACCTATCCTCTGCTTACTATTGAATGCACAGTAAGTATCCATTGATTGAATGACTGATTTAAGAGTTACTATCACAGATCCCTATAGCTCATACATCAATGTATAGTCACAGGTTCTTAACCTTTTTTATGTTTTGGGCTCCTTTGGCAGTCTGTGACCTCTTGTCTAAATAAATGCATAAAATAAAATACATTGGGTTACAAGGAAAGCAATTAGATTGAATTATAGTTATCAAAAATTTTTATTAGAAAACTATTTCACAGAATCCAGGTTAAGAACTTCTGTCTGTAGATTGACATTGAAATTGAAATTGTATCCTCTTACATGAGTATTTTCTTTCCTAACTAGATCTGTGATTGCTTCTATGAAGGGTTATTTTTGTTATTGTTCAATCATTTCAGTCATGTCCAACACTTTATGGGGGTTTCTTAGCAAAGATATTGGAGTGACTTGCCATTTCCTTCTCTAGCTCATTTTACAAATTAAGAAATGGAGGTAAACAGCATTAAGTGGCTTCTCCAAGCTCACACAGTAAATGTCTAAGATCCTCTTCCTGACTCCAGCCCCAGCACTGTATCAACTGAGTCACTTAACTAACTCTACTTAAGATTCTTCTAGCAAAGAACTTCCTATGTCATACACAGATCAGAACTTTCTTTTTTTAAAGCTTTTTATTTTCAAAACCTATGCATAATTTTCAACATCCACCCTTGCAAAACCTTGTGTTTCATTTTTTTTTCTCCCTCCCTTCCCTCTCTCCTCTCCCCTGGATAGCAAATAATCCCATATATGTTAAGCAGGTGCAGTTCTTCTATATATATTTCCACAATTAGAATATTGCACAAGAAAAGTCAGATCAAAAATGAAAAAATGAGAAAGAAAACAAAATACAAGCAAACAAAAATAAAGTAAAAATACTGTGTTTTAATCCATACTAAGTCCTCACAGTCATCACTCTGGGTACAGATGGTTTTCTTCATCACAAGACCATTGGAACTGGCCTAGATCAGAATTTTCTTGGCAGTTTACAATCTTGTGTTGCCTAGATCTTGGAGGATTGGTGGTGGCCTTCCTAGATTCCCATGACAAATGTATGTCATAAGTAAGACTTGAATTCAATTCTTCTTGGCTCTGAGGCCAGATCTCATTCACCATACAACATTGCCTCTCATTTTTTATATAGTATATATCAATTCTATGGTTCCTTTGGAATCTCCTTCCCCTTTATTACAATAATATACTAATTGCTTTTCTTACCTCTAATCCATTTTATACACATCTTCCAAATCAATAGTACCAATATCTAGTTTTGATCATGTTCATCAAATCTTTAAAATTTCTCAATTTCCAATCTGAACTCAACCAGGCATTCAATGCTTTTCATAATTGGAATACTTTTTCATAGTATTATCCCTTTATTTATCATACTAGAATGTGTGCTCTGGTCTCATCTATGGGCTCAATCAGTTATATCTTCTCTTTCTCTTTCTGTAGGATGTAGCTTAAATGACACCTACTACATGAAGTCTATCTCAATCCTCCAATTACTAGTATCCTCCTCTCCTAAAATATTTCATATAGTCTTATTAAATTTATTCTGTGCATATTTGTAAATGTATCTATTGTCTTTGAAAAATATAAGCTCCTAATAAGGATTGTTTCATACTTTGTATTTCTATCCTTAGGACCTTGCATGTGTACCTGACACATAATAGGTGCTTACTAAATGTTTTTGATTGTTTGGAATAGGGAACTCTTGCTAAGAAAATGCCCTCTTTCAATGCAGATCAGCACCTGCTCTAAAATTTAGAATCATAGAAGTGCTGAGGGCTACTGAGAGATTAAGCAGTATTTCCAGTCAAATGACCAGCATATGCCAAAAGAGAAATGGAACCTAAGTTTTCCTAACTCCAGTACCTGCTCCCTATTCTATCTATAGCTGACAATATCTCTCTGAACTGGTAATACCAACAAAGTGTCATCAAAGTGGTGAATATCTAGCAAAATACAAAAACCACGTGGCTATAGAAAGTGATAACAAATGGATTCTCTATTGATCCCCAATCAATCGTGAAGAGACTTTATGACATGCCCTCAGCACATCAGATCTCACCCTTGTGGAGCATTTATGGGAGGACATCCCTAAGGCTAAGAAGGTGTGAATGGGTTGCAGTCAGGAGTATGCTGGATCTAGCTCAAACCATCTTATGAGAACTAATAACAAGTTTTTTTGGTGTGAGCATTAACACCTCCATAAATTAGAGCTTTATTATTTCGTTGATAGTCTCAATTTTAAAAAGTGATAAAGAAAATGCTAATTATGCAGGTTAAACTTTAAAATATATTATTCATACATTTTGGTTCATACATTTGGTTTGTTTACACAGTGGAAGAAGTGTGATTATTAAACATTTATCAATATACTCCAGGTTTGCAATCTGTACAACTGGAAGGGGTATCATCAAAGAACTTTCTGAGTAAGTATGCATTAATAACATGTTTGTTTTTAGAGTCTAGAGACCAGGACCATTGATGGTATTTAACCAATTAGATGAGATCATGAATATTATGCCTTTATATTGTTTCTTGAACTTATCTATGTATACATTTTGTCTCCTGTCCTAAGGTAACATCAATGTACAGTCATTCACATTGGCAATCCAGAATCACACAGCAGCAAAATTTGCTGATAAGATCCTTAAAAGTACAATGTTAGAAGCTCTATTTATCAAACTGAAAAAGTAAAAAGGTATCATTATAATATATATGGATGTTAATTCTTATTCCTTTATTTTTGCAGGTGTTTAATGTGAAAATAAGTCAACTGTGAGCTGCATAATAAATGAATACCAGCTTGAATCCTAGAAAGATTTCGTTTGCTTGAGGGAAGTTGTTTATGCTAAGGGCTGTGTATGTTTTTGTTTGCCTCTTACATAGTTTGATTTATATTATACAGAATTGTGTCCATCATCTAGACACAAGTATAAACACGATAATCTGTGTCTATATGGAATGAGCTCTATGCCAATAACTTTAAGTAAATACAAGCACAACTTTTTGTTTACATTGTCTGAAATAAACACTCACAACTATTTCTAATGGTGCCATCTGTTATCCCTTTTCTAGCCCCCCAACTACATACATACCCAACTAAGTACGTATAAGCTCTTGGGGTTGATCCTGTCTGGAAAGGACTATAACAAAAAGGAATTTTTTTTAAGTATACCAGGACTTATATTATTTCATGTGGTTTGGGCATCTAAAAAAATTCATGAAATTAAAATTCATGTATTTCTTTACTAAATCTCTATCTTCTCTCCTCCCCCAAAAAAGTATATTTGAGGGGGAAATCCTCCAAGGATTTCTATCTACATTTGTATGTCACAGAGTTGATTTTAAAATATCACCTATGTAATATATCACATCAATTTTGATATTCATGTAATAAATGAAACCAGAAGAAAGAAGGATGTTGCTGCTATATGGAAGGATAACTCATAGGTATTCTTAAGAGAGACAAATAAAAGAACTGGCTGTTTGAATTTTGCCATATGCCCAAGGCAACAACAAAAACATAAAATGTGATATTCAGTCATTACTTAATTGCAATGCTAATAAAAAGCATCTGCAAAAAAAAAATGCCATGAAAATACTTTCAACTTACATCCTGACATCCATTGCTGACAGTGAAGTGATAGAGGAATTTTTAAAAGACCTTGATAAGACCCTCCAAATTAAATTAACAGTCAAATACTTGCTGACATGTAAAATTGGAAAAAGTTGATGATGAAAACAATATTGGAAAACATGGTTTAAGATGAAGGCATGAGAGAGAACAAATATTTGAATTTTACATAGAAGTCATCTATCATAAAAATTGTCTTTGAGAAAATAATTGGCTGGATGTGAAGAACACCAAATAATAAAAAATGAAATAGATATTTTGACAGAAAAATGAAGGTTATTGATGTACTAATTATACCTGAATCAGTTGCCTGTATATTTGATCAGATCATCAACTCAGCTAAGTTCAAAATCAGTTTTTTTTAAAAAAGAGGAAGAACAATAACAAGAAAAAGACATGATATATAATGATCACTGAAATATTTAAATGAATGTAGAAATGATATCAACATCAACTATGATAATTTTACCAAAATATTTAATCAATGTAAATTTCCACAAAAGACAATAAGAGCCAGAAAGCATTCTAGTCAGTAAACATTTGGATTACTTGTCTCATGAAGAGAAACTTTGTCAGAATATGATGTCAGTTATAAAATGATACAAAATAAAGATGATGGATAATTTTAAGCATTGTCATCTCATAGAGGAAAAATAGATGTTAAAAAGCAATTTAAAGAAAACTTGGCAAGAAATCCAACTAAGAAAAGTCATCCAATGGTTTGTAAGGTTAAAAATAAGACTACAAATAGAAGAAAAATGGAAACAAATATAAACGTTATTATAACTTTTTTCTATATCAAAAACAGTGGAACTATAGCCATACTTGGGCCTTAATATCTAACTCCTCAGAAGGAATTTGTGACCAAAGAACTGGAGATCATTATTGATCACAAAATAGATAATTTTGACTATACTAAGTTAAAAAAGTTTTGGACAAAAACCAATGCAGACAAGGTTAGAAGGGAAGCAATAAACTGAGAAAAACATTTTTACAGTTAAAGGTTCTGATAAAGGCCTCATTTCTAAAATACATAGAGAATTGGCCCAAATTTATAAGAATTCAAGCTATTCTCCATTGATAAATAAATGGTCAAAAGATATGAAAAGACAATTTTCAGATGAAGAAATTGAAATGATTTCTAGTCATATGGAAAGGTTCTTTAAAGCACTATTGATCAAAGAAATGCAAATTAAGACAGCTCTGTGATACCATTACACACCTCCCAGATTAGCTAAGATAATAGGAAAAGAAAATGATGAATGTTGAAGGGGATGTGGGAAAACTAAGACAATGATACATTATTGGTGGAATTGTAAACAGATCCAACCATTCTAGAGAACAATTTGAAATTATGCTCAAAAAGTTATCAAATTGTGCATACCCTTTAATCTAGCAGTGTTTCTACTGGGCTTATATCCCAAAGAGATCTTAAAGGAGGGACGTGTTCAAAAATGTTTGTGGCAGCCCTTTTTGCAGTGGCAAGAAACTAGAAACTGAATGGATGCCCATCAATTGGAGAATGGCTAAATAAGTTATGGTATATGAATGTTATGGAATATTATTGTTCTGTAAGAAAGGGCCAGCAGGATGATTTCAGAAAGGCCTGGAGAGACTTACATGAACTGATGCTAAGTGAAATGAGCAGAACCAGGAGATCATTATACACGGCAACAAGACTATATGATAATCAATTCTGATGGATTGTGGCTCTCTTCAACAATGAAATGATTCAAACCTGTTCCAATTGTTCAGTGATGAAAAGAGCCATCTACACCCAGAGAAAAGACTGTGGGAACTGAGTGTGGTTCACAACATAGCATTTTCACTCTTTGTTGTTGTTTGCTTACATTTTATTTTGCTTCTCTTTTTTTTACTGGTTTGATTTGATTTGTTTTGTGCAGCATGATACTTGTATAAATATGTATGCATATATTGGATTTAACATATATTTCCACTATGTTTAACATATATTGGCTATTTGCCATCTAAGGGAAGGCATGGAGGAAGAGGGAAGAATTGGAACACAAGGTTTTGCAAGGGCTAATGCTGAAGAATTATTCACTCATGTTTTGAAAAATAAAAAGCTTTAATAAAAAAAATATATCTCCTCCAAAGAAATTTTAAATCCTGTTCAGCAATGCCTAATAGGGCTCTTACACTGTTCATAGAACCTAAGAGTTGGAAAGAACTTCAGAGATTATTTAGTCCAACTTATACCTGAATAGAAATCCTCTACCATGTCCAGTGGTTATCCAATCACCATGTTATCTGCAATGATTACTGGGCTTCTGCATCTCAAGGAAGTTCATTCTACTTTTAGTCATAAATATTAGGAAGTTTTTTCTCCATTTTAAGTTAAGCTTTTTGCATTTTCCTCCCATTTGTTCTAGTCTTTCTCCCCAGAGCTGAGCAAAGCAAATGTAATTGCAAATATTAGAAGATACCTATTATGATCTCTCTCCAAATTCTTTGCTTCTCTGAGCCAAAAATGCTTGTATCGTTTAACTTTATATTACATGATTTTCAGTTCTCCCAGTATATGTGATTCAATTCTCTAAATATACTGAAATTTATGTGACCTTTCTAAAATGTGACATATAAAACTGAACCCAAAATGTTTTCTGACCAATATAGTACAATAAAATGATTAGGTCCTTCCTTCTAGAAACTGTTTAGATCAATGTCACATAAGATTATACTGAAGGGCAATGTGATATGTTAACTACGGAGTTGTTCTTCAGAATCTTCAGCTGGACCTTAGATGATTTGCTTTTGGAACATAGTGGCTATGGGTTTTGTGACCCTGAACAAAATACACATCATAGTGCCAAACAGTTAGCACTGGTAAAGAGAAGGTTCCCACTGGGATATCTCTGCATAAATTAAATCAGAAGCCTAGACCAAAGAAATAAGCATAAAAAATAAACACAACATCCTATCACCATTTTTTTGGTTGCCACATCACTCTATTGATTTGGTATCCACTAAAATTGTCAGATTATTCTTACATGAAATGTGTCCCCCTTCACCCCATCATGTAAGGCATATATAGCTGATTTTTGAAAAAAACCCATATTTATCAACATTAAATTTAGTCTTTTTAGATATAAGCTATTGCTCTAGCCTATTTTATTAGCAAGTGGTGGTGCTCCTTTATATTTTGTTATTATAACAAATCAGAAATAGCAATTAAACTCCACTCTACCCTACCCTACTTTCCTGGAAATGTTTTAGTGATATTGGAAACAATCACTGAAGTGGAGAATTAATTAGCATGTTTTAGTGATATTGGAAACAACCACTGAAGTGGAGAACTAATTAGCATACACGAATTGGACTTCATTGGTTATCATATTATCTATATCTCCCAGATTTCAGTCATTCAAAAATTCAACAAGTCTACCATCCATATATTCATGGATAGGGCTAAGGAAAAAGCCCTAGACTAGTCCATCAGAGAGTCCACACTGCCATTAATCCAAAAAGAGCTAAGGTTCAATAAAGCTATGATTAAAGGAAGCATTAATCAAACAAGGGATAGAGGTGATCATAAAATATAAAAGTAACAGTTTCAATTACATTAAATTAAAAACTGCATGAGCTATATCAGTGCAATCAGTAGAAGTCAGTTCAGTCATGTCCAACTCTTCATGATCCTATTTGGGGTTTCCTTGGCAAAGACACTAGAATGGTTTGCCATTTCCTTCTCCTGCTCATCTTATAGATGAGGAAACTGAGGTAAATAGGGGTAAGTGACTTTCCAGGGTCACATAACCAGTAAGTAGCTTAAGCCAGATTTAAATTCAGGAAAATGAATTTCCTTGACTCCAGGACCAAGATAGCATCTACTGCATAAGCTAGCTGCTTCAGGAAAATAATAGAAGTTGTTGATTAGGGAAAATATCCGCACCAATTGTTTTTAATAACCCAATTTCCAAGATATGTAGAATACTGTAATAAATATGTAAGACCAAGAATTATTCCCTGCTAGTAGTTGGTCAAGATAGTCAGAGAACAGAAACAAACACAAATTTAGCTTCCTCAATCCATTTGATGTAGTTATAAGATATGAGAAGCAGGGACTAAGGTAGAAAAGCGTGTACCATCAGCATCACATTCATGGATTATAGCAATATGCCCCTTGAAATTTTTGAGGATTAACTAAACAACATAATAATCCCAATACCTTCTTTCCTCTTACTTACTGATAGAAGTAAATGGAACAGACTGAATATTTGAAAGTATAAGAACTGATCCTGCTAGTAGGAAGAAAAATTGCTATCAAATTTGTCATTCATCCTTTCTCTGTAGCACCCACCCCATAAGCAATGGTATCTTTCAGCATATGCACCTGGTTATGTCCAACAGAACAGACAGTGCTGTGGAGATGAGACCAGCTGCAGAGTCAACTAGTAAAAGGAGTTGAAAGTTCAGTGCCTGGATTTTGAAAGTTGTGAAAGGTTAGAACTTTTTTTTTTTTTTATGAAAACACACTACTACCTTAAAATAAGATTAAGATCAACCTCAAATTGGAGATGGTAGTGACCATAGTGAAGTGCTGGAACCAGAAGCAGGCCCAGGGAGATCAGCAGAGCCATTCAGCCATAGTATTCCTGTGACTTTTAGGAGACCAGAAAAAGACATTAGAAGAGTCCTAGATAAGTTCTGAGGGATAAATTGACTTAGCCATATGTATTTCTAATGGGCTTCTACTCTTCATAATGAGGCTGTATGCTTGTAGGAGAGTGAATGTAGGAGAGTTCTTTCTAGCAAGAAAGAACTGAGAACAAAGTAGATATATCCATCAGTTGATAACAGCTAAATAAATATGGAGAATAAATATAATGGAATATTATTGTGCCATTAGAAATTTTGAACCTGAAGAATGCAGAGAAACATTGGAAAACTTTTATGAACTGATACAAAAAATAAGTTGAACTAAGAAAACAGTCACCTGCATTCTTTTAATATCATCTTACTTTGCAATATTGATTAATTTGATTCTAATCTGTTGATCCTTGATTCTACTTCTTCCTTAAGGGCAGTCACATTTTAGTTTGTGTCTTTGTATCCCAAGACTTTATCACAGTGTCCTATGCATTATATTTGTTTAATAAATATTTGTTGAATTGAATTGTACCTGGCACACAGTAGAAGTTTCATAAATCCAATAGGTTTTTACTCTCCTGATCATTTGCCAGTATCTGACTTTGATCAGTGTCTTATATGTTTTTCTGCTACTATCTTTGTGATTTGGGTGCTTTCCAGTGTTCTTGACTTGACCCTCTGCCTCCACTGGATTATGTCCCTGTGCTGTCCTTTACCTTCTAGAAACTCAATATTAACAATTAAAATACTAACCAACCCAGACAGGCTCCATTGTGAGAGCTTGTTGATTCTTTTTAACACAATGGACTTGTCTGCACCTGTCTCTGGTTCTCCTCTGCCCTCCAGTGGTTCCTTAGTGAATTAACTTACCCCTGCTGCAGGTTGACATCTTCAGTATTTGAAATATTAAAGAATTTGCAAAAGAGGCTGAGTTGAACATGGACAGCGACTCTTTTCTGGGTGGGAATTCCTTAGGTGTGAGCAAAGTCTAAAAATAGTTTCACACTTTTTAATTAAAAACCAAAGAACAAAAGTTCATATACTCATTCCAGCATTTTGAAAATATTTCAATCAGTTGTAACAAGTAAAACACTGGAGCCTTACCTATGGAATTAATAGACCCGTAAGCACTTTTAAAGTATAACAAACATATACAAAAATGTAATTGGAAAATCAAATTCAGGTGCTTGATATTGGCTAGATTCCATTTAATCTCTTCAATCCCTTCCCTCTTGTAGCAATGAATTAGCATGTTTCCATACTGAAACCAAAGTACAAAGTTGGATATGTTCTCAAAGTTGCTTTTGGTTTACTTTTTGCTTCCTGAAAAAAGAAAAAACAGCCAAGCGGGAGACACTGTTATAAAGATATTTCTTTTCTTGTTAAGCACTTATATATCTTCCAAAATACAAAACTCTTTTCACATATGGTAATGTTAGCATATAAATATCACATTTAAGACAGTGTCAAGAATACTCACTTTTGTGGCAATATCAAGGTCATTCAGATCCATATCCTTCTCCCAGCAAAATTATGTTCTTGGTAATTTTTGTTTTTGCCACCCTCCCTCCTCTCATTTCAGATATCAATCTTCATTTTAGATACCTATCTGGTTTCCAATTCCTTCAATGTCTCCTCCATCTTATGTACCAATTAAAAACTCAGTTCACTATTAGCTTATAATAACTTAAGGTATTCAAATATTTTAAAAGTTTTGTCTTTTTACTCTCAATATCCAACCATGTGCCCTGTATACAGTAGATAATTAATAAATGTTTGCTCAATTGAATTGAACTACCTAATAGCCAAAGATTTTACAAAAGATTCATAAAGAAAGAGGAGAAGGAAATAAGCATTTCTATAGTACTTATATAAATACTCTCATTTGATCCTCACAACAGACTTATGAGGTAGGTGCTATTATTCCCATTTTATAGTTGGGAAAACTGAGATAGAGTACAAGTAATATTCCCCAGAACAGAAACTCCATCAAATATAAGATGAGAATGAGAACAATAACAATAATATCCTTAAAGTCTAATTCATTTTCTTTGTCTTATGTGGAGACCACTGACAAAATGAAGAAATGTTACCTATTATAATGTATACATTATAATGAATAATTACATTGTATAACATATAATGAAAACTCTTAAGTCCTGAGAGCCCTGCAATATCATGAAAGTCTGGCAAGGAACCCTGAAACATTATCCAAGAGGCCACTGATTATGTTAATACCCTGGCTAGTATATATCTGTCTCTATGTATCTACTTCTCTCTCTCTCTCTCTCTCTCTCTCTCTCTCTCTCTCTCTCTCTCTCCTTATCTACCTATCTACCTATCTATCTATCTATCTATCTATCTATCTATCATGTATATAAATATATAAATATAAATCTAAGAAATGAACCAAGTATCAGAGGCTACAAACTAGTCCTACTCAAAGCGAGTTTTGATTATCAGTTTGATACAGTTGACAGCATAGCAAGTGGTGCTCCTTTGTTACTAGGAGGCAAGATAAACTGGAACAAATCAGAAACAGTAATTACTCCCACCCCACCCCACTTTGTCAAAATGTCTTGATGAAATATGCACTAGTCAAGGAAGTGGAGAAACAATTGGCATACATGAAATAAACCGAAGACATGAACATCTTCATCGTGTATTAGTATTATATCAAGATTAGAAACAGATCTTATTTATAGAAGTGGATATCATACTGCTTTTATCAACATAAATCAAGTGATAATATATTACTGACTAGATCAAGAAGCTATTTGATCCCAAGAGAGATATATTGGAGACTCTAAACTTGTTGAAAAATTTTCAATTAATGAAAATTGTAGAAATTATACTGAATAACAAGAGTCACAAAATCAACACTCATATCTGAAATAATTTTGAAAAGGAGATAGGCATACAAAGACTGGAATTCAAAAAACAAAAAACAAACAAAAAAAACCTCTTTTGAATATAATTGTATAAATCCATGTAGCTGACAAATACTAAAACAGAACATTTTGAGAAAACTGTTTTTCTGAATAGAGAAGTCAAACATCACTATGATGGAATCAACTTGAGTAATGATATAAAATCTGTATAAAGGTACTCATGGAAATTGTATGTATAAAAAAAGAGTAGAAAACTAAAAGTCATTTTGTCAATTAACAGCAACAAAAAAGAAATGTGGAAATGAATCTAGGAAAATAAAAGACAGTCTAAACTCTAGATTTCCTTAATCAGAAATTAAATGGAAGTCAAATGTTTAAAACAATGCAAGAATTAAAAATAGTGCATGTACATATAACACATGCACACACACATCATCATTTGACATTAAAAATTTGATAACAGATTTGAGAAATAAAGCAACCAGTTGCAAGAGCGAACCCCAAAGTAAGTTATAGAAATTTTTTTTATCTTCTATATGGCCACAAGTATGCTAAGACAACAAAAATGCAAGTTGCATTAAAACTTATACACTATAAATATAATAAAAAATATAATAGTTACAAATCCTCCAGTGGATAGCCCCCACAATTCTCTCTTCCAACTAGTCTTATTTTTTTTTTTTACTTTTTTTCTGATTCCTTCACTACTGCTTTCAAATATGCCCAAGTCTCTCAAATTATAACAAAACAAGCAAAAAATCTTTCATTAGAGCCTGCCATTCCCTTAAGCGATGATCTTATATCTATCTTTTTTTTCTCAGCTAAATCCTGAGAAGAAGGTGCCAATACTCATTATTTTTACTTTCTCTTTTCTTGTTTATCCCTCAAACCTTTTAAGGCTGCCATCCAATGCAATTACTCAACTGCAATTGCTCTCTCCCAAGTTACCAATGATCTCCTAATCCCCAGATCTTATGATATATTTTTCATTTTTCCTTCTTTTGGATCTGTTTCACACTATTGATCTAACTCTTCCTGTATATTCTCTTTTCTGGGTTTTTATGATAAAATTCTGTCCTAGTTTTCCTCCTCTATTTTACTGATGCTTCTCCTTCTTTTGCTAGCCCATCATCATGTCACACCCTCTCCCTTGGTATAGGTGTTCCTAAAATCTAACCTCTCATCTCTTGCTATACTCTTTCCCTAACCGCTTCAACTCTCATGAGTTTAATTCTTATCCCTATGCAGATGACTTACAGATCTACATTTCTAGTCCTAATCACTCCCTTGAGTCCCATCAACAACTATCTATTAAACATTTCAGACTGAATGTCCCAGAGACATCCCAAACTCAAAATATCCAAAATAGAACTCATTATTTTCCTCTAAACCTACACCTCTACACAAATGTCTCTATTTCTTTTGAAGCCACCACTATCTTTCCAATCTTCTGGCGTCATAACTTCAGTATTATCCTCAATTTCTCATCCTCCCTCATACTACATGTTGAGTCAGTTGGCAATTTACTTCTACATCTTTCCAGTC
This sequence comes from Antechinus flavipes, assembly GCF_016432865.1. Taxonomy (NCBI): domain Eukaryota; kingdom Metazoa; phylum Chordata; class Mammalia; order Dasyuromorphia; family Dasyuridae; genus Antechinus; species Antechinus flavipes. The sequence continues at coordinate 223,699,552 of NC_067398.1, read as the reverse complement.
CTCACCATTTTCCTGTTTATAAAGCTACTACCTCTCATCCTCTTTTGCCTATCCTCCTAATTGTTCTCCCTGGCTCTGTTCTTTGGTTTCTATATCACCACCAAAGTGACTTTTCTTAAGTGTTTCTCTGACCATGTTATTCATGGTCATTGAATAACATTGTATTGAATAAGCTACAATAAATCACAATTGCCTCTAGAATAAAATATGAACTCCTGCTGAGATCTGAAAGCCTATCACAGTCTGGCCTGACTTGTATTTCCCTCTTCATTGTACAGTACTATAATAGGTACTATATATTTAAGAAAATATAATTGGCCTTCTCTTCATTCTTCAAACACAGCATTTCATCTCCCATCTCTATGATTATGCACTAACTCTTATTCCTAGAATGCATTCCCTCCTCACTGCTACCTCTTTTCCTTCATGATATAGTTCAAGCATTTGTTGTTGTTCATTCATGTCCTACTCTTCATAACCCCATTTGGGATTTTCTTGGCAAAGATACTAAAGTGGTTAGCCATTTCCACCCCAGATCATTTTATAGATTTCAACAAGTTCAAAGTCTCCAATACATCCCTCTTGGGATCAAGTAGCTCCTTGATCTAGTCAGTAATATATTATTACATGATTTGTGTTGATAAAAGCAGTATGATATTTACTTCTATAAATAAGATGTTTCTAATCTTGACATAATACTAATACATGATGAAGATGTTCATGTCTTCAGTTTATTTCATGTATGCCAATTGTTTCTCCACTTCCTTGACTAGTGCATATTTCATCAAGTTTCATAGGAAACTGGAGCAAACAGGGCTAAGTGACTTGCCCAGAGTCAGCCCACCGAAAATGTCTAAAGCCAAATTTGAATTCAAATCTTCTGGATTAGGCCTGGCACTCTATTCACTGTATTACCTAGTTGTCCTGCTTAATCACTATCTTCTACAAAAACAAACCAAAAAAACTACAACCAAAGCACCCCCCGAACTCCTCAAAACAAAACCAAAAAACCTTAAGAAAATTATTTTAGCAAATGTCATCATATCAAAGACTTGAATATCCAACCTACATGCAATTGAAAATATTCTACATATGTCCATTGTTGATCCCTTTAACTACCTTGTAATTATTTGTACTTATTCTTTTTATGTTTATCTATTTGCTTCATCCAATATAATATAAGATGCTTTGGAATAAGATTTGTTTTATTCTTTGTATTTTTCCCCTAGTGCCTAACACAATAACTTAAGCAAGTAATGAGTGGGTATTTAAGACTAACTTCTCCACAAAACTAGAAAGCATCTAGGCTGGATAAGATCCATAATTAATGTCTCCAATGCTTTGCAGGAATGTATATTACTTACAAAATACATTATCAACATTCCTTAGATGCAAATCTGATTCAAAATTTCTTAATAAAAGGAATCATGCAGTTATTAACAAAATATGTGAATGCCAATGATTGCTCCAAATATAGGCTAATTATATGTTTATGTACTTTGTACACGTTTTCACAGCTTGCATCACTAAAAGTAATATATAAATTTTAAAAATAGTATATTGTTTGAGGAATTTAAAATCCCAGGGATAGCAACATCAACTTATTAGTTCCCCAATTTTTGAGCAAACTTCTGAAAATAACATAATATTTATACTGTCTTTGCTGACTCTCACAAATCCTTTGATTCACTTCCACACTCGTGGATTTTTCACATGCTACAAGTATATAAAATGAACCCAAGTATAGGAAGAAACTAGCATATTTGATGTCTACATGAAAAATTATTCTCTATTTAAAACATGATACCAAAAATAATGTGAAAAAACAATGTAATAAATTCAGAAAGAGAATTTATATTAATTTTGGTTCTACTTAACTTTAAATACAGCATCATCTTTCCCAGATAGAACTTGGTATAAATTCTAAATCACATAAAGTACAGTAGTTGACTTTGATTCTGCATTAGTCCTCATTGAAGGCATTTGACAGCATGGCTGAAAACATCATGCTAAAAAGCATGGGAGCATATCTATAAGCCTTAATCATATCTACAAAACTTGAATACATACCTTTGTTCTGCTCCTGGAGTTTTTCCTGGAGTATGTAATATGTAAACCATATTGACTGTTCCTTGGCTCCTTCTGAAACCATGTTTTCAATTGCCTTCAGTGAAGACTAACGTGGAATCAAAGTCAGCTATCACACTGATGGTAAATTCTTCAACTTAAAAGGGTACAAGCCAATGTCAAAGTGGAGAATGCTAGTGCATGATTTTTTGTTTGCAGGTGATTGTGTATTCAATGCAGCCATGGAAGCAGAGGTTCAACAAAGTATGGATCAATTTTCTGGTGCTTGTGTTAATTTGAGCCTAACAATTAACACCAAGAAAACACAGATCCTCCATCAGTCAACACCATATCATCCATATGTGGAACCATCGATTACAATAAATGGTGAAATTTTGAATGCTGTGAATAATTTTCACTTACCTTGGCAATATACTTTCCAAGGATATCTCATTGATAATGAGATTGACACATACATTGTGTAAAAGTATGATTATCAGACTATAGAGAAATCACACAATTTCATTGAACAGCTCCTTAATTTGATAGAAACTCTCTATAGAGATTTCAGAAAATCATTTGAACTCACTGAGCATAATATTATTAATGCAAATTAAGAACAAATAGAGCTTTGAGATATTAAGCTTGAAACAATACAATATAATACCTTGACCTCTGTCAGGCAAGGCACATAGAGCCTATAGATATTAAAGAGAAAAGTATAAGTGAATAAATTGACTTTTGACATCCTGAAATCAAAGTTGAATGAGGACATATTTAAAACAATACCAACACAATGCCACCCTTAATGTATATTATCAGAGCTATAGAAATGAAACATAACAGATTGTCAAAGCTTTCTCCTTAAAAAAGGGCATTAATCAAACATAGGGCCCATCACCTTAAAATAGCTGTAGAAATATTTAACATTTTCTTGTCAAAGAGGAGGCAGACTACTGATAGATGTTCTTAGAATACATGATAAGATTTTTTAATACTATATTAAACTCTTTTGCAACAATCAAACACCACTGGATAATAGTAAAGGTGATGACAATTGTATGCCAATATATTTGTTATATATCATTGAAAGCAGTTTACTTCAGAATAGTTATTAGATTAAGATCTGAGCATTGAAATAAAAGACCCTCTATAGGGAACATTCACCTAAACTCAGTTAATAATATGTTGACAAAGAAGAATTGAAGCAATGCTGAATTGTAGATTTATTTATGGAAATGGAGGGGTTTTGATGGCAATTAAAGACTAAGTTATAATCAGCAGAAATTAAAGGAGGAACTTGGACTTGGTGATCAATGTCCATCATACACAAAAATGATACAAACTATACAATGCATGACTGCAGACTGTAAAACTTATCTCCACTGAAATATCTTGAAAAATGCAACCTGGCTAAAATTACATAACAGAACTTCACTATCTTCAATGGACTGAAGATAATAAATCCTTGTGACTCAAAATGTGTGGATGAATTCAATTAATAGATTTTAACAGAGCTGAATCACTGTCCCAGATAGAACCATTGCCCATATTTTCTCAGACTAAATATTGATCCATAAGACCTTTAGCACAAATTTTTAAAAAGATGTCAACATCTCAAATATTCATAATATCTAAAATACTCATACTGACATTTTAAAAAGCTTTGAAAATATGAAGATCATTTACGGGAAGCAAAATCATATAGAAATAGATAAATATCATTTCTCTTGTTCATCTGCTGCTAGAATTGTAGGAAGGATTCTTTCAATGACCCTGTAGAGGACAAGCTTATGTTCCAATATTTTTATTCAACTAAAATAATTTATCCATCTGGGAAAGAGTCTATAGAATATTACTGTAGGAAAATGGGGGAGGAAGGTTTGAGGGATTCCAAGAGAGGGGTTCCAAATGTGGCAAAACCTGTCATTGTGTGGCTCAAAGGGAGACGGAATAGATATCTCTAGTTTATTCTCCTTACCTTTAGCCCCTGTTGCTCCAAAGGACGCTTTTATTTCTGTCAAAACAGAAAGTAGGAGGTTGGGGCCAGAGGACAATCTGCTCAAAGAGAAGGGATGCAAGATTAGGAGTGTATCTATCTGCTCCCTTAATTGTTGTTAATCATGGGAATATGGTTTGGTTCAAGCCAACTTTTTATTATATTGTCATTTCTAAAAGAAAAGAAGACTCTAAGGTCAATATCCAAAGTTTTATCACTTTCCTATCTAATACCAGTTTTACAATGAACTCATAGAGCAGGGCTTCTTTTTTACTATAATAATAGCTTTTTTATTTTTCAAAATATATGCAAAGATAGTTTTCAACATTTGCCCTTGCAAAACCTTGTGTTCTAAAATTTTCTCCTTCCTTCTCTCCCTCCCCCCTTCCCTAGACAACAAGTAATCCAATATAGGTTAAACATGTTAGAGCAGGACTTCCTAAAATTTTCCCACTTGCAACCTTTTTTGCTTGAGAAAGTTTTAGGCAATCCTGAGAATATATAGAATAAAATATTCTATAAATCAAACATTTACTAATAATAAATCGTAAAGAAATTTATTTTAAAATAATACTTTGGTATATATACATATATATGTATTTTTACCATTTATTAAAGATGAAAGCAAAATTTCTTACTAATGAGATGGATGTGTTTGTTTATTTTTACATAAAGAATTAAATCTTGGTGGAATATTTGATACCTCTTACTGTGGCCAAATTTTTTTAATTCATTTATTTTTAATACACATTGTTTTATGAATTATATTGGGAGAGAAAAATCAGAGCAAAAGGGAAAAGCCATGGAAAAGATTAAAAAGAAAAAAGAAGTAAACATGGAATGTGTTGATTTACATTCAGTCTCCTCAGTTCTTTCTCTGGTTGCTTATGGTATTTTCTGTCCAAAGTCTATTGAGATTGCTTTGGATCACTGAGCTACTGAGAAGAATCCAACTTTTCATAGTTGATCATCACACGTTCTCGCTGTTATTGTGTACAATGGATTTCTGGTTCTGCTTGTTTCGCTCAGCACCATTCAATGAAAATCTTTCCAGTTCTTTCTATAATTAGCTTGTTCATCATTTTTTATAGAATATAATATTCTTACCTTCATTTATCACAACTTGTTCAACCATCTTGTTCAACCATTCCCCAATTGATGGGCATCCACTTCTTTTCCAATTCTTTGTCATGTGGCCAAATATTTTGTAACCCCCACATTCAGTTACATGACCCCATAAGGGGTTACAACCCATAGTTTAAGGAGTTTTGACAGAAAAATAGAAAAATCTTCAAATCTTAGTAAAACAGAAATCAAAGAAGGTATATAGAAGGAAATATATCACAGAATGAAGAAATTCTCTCAATGAGAATGAGTTAATACAGCTCAACTAAAAAAAAGTGCTTTAGATCTCACCTGAAGGGAAATTTCCCATAGTCTTTACCAAATTAAGAATAGGAGCATACGGGACACTGTCAGCTCTCTCATGTCTTGCTAGGATCTTTTCCTTCATTAAAATCTGAAGTGGGGCTGGCCTCTCTTATGTTCTCTCTCAAAGCTAAAAGCCAGGAGCATTCCAAAGGGACTTGAGGATTGAAGCCTTGATATTTGACCAGTTGCAAAGGATAACTGGTTCTGAATAGTCTTAAAGGAGGATTTCCCTTTGAAAAGTCTAGAAAAGGAGACTGGCAAAGTCCAAGCTCTCTTGCCCCTGGTCTACTTAGCCTATCCCCATACATAGGGCAGGACATTCATCGCCAACAATAATGAGAGACTCCAATAACAATGGACTTTGGGACAAAATTTATATTCTGTATGAAATAATAATAAGCATTTTTGGAACACATTTTTTATTTAACATAGATAAACATTAAATAAGAATATGCCAATGTAACTTTTCAGTCCTCCATCCCTACCATAGAGGGTCAATATAGCCAGGTCAATAAAAATAATAACCTTCACGGAAATAAGAAAATTCATTAAATTCAATGAGCTGTCCTTTCTAAATTCCAATTTATTTAATACTCCCCACAACGAAGGACCTAATAAATTCAGCCTTCCCGGTTTCATGCATTTCTTTGCCTAGAATTTTCTCCTCCTCATCTCTTCCTTCTAACTTCCTTTGATTCCTTCAGATCCCAACTAAAACCCCATCTTCCATAAGAAGTTTTTCCCCATATACCTTATTGCTAGTTATGAAGTCCTAGATAGCTGGGTGGGGTTGGCAGAAAGAAACTAGAGCTTTGAAGGAATTGTTCCCCTGGGGCAGGCAAGGAAAAGGCTCTGATAGAGATCAGTTTAGTTTAGTGGTCCCACCTTCTGTAAAGGTTTCCCTGTGGGTGGCCCCACCTTGCTGTATCCAGCCAAGAAATCCAAGTTTTATCTGTCAAGCCCCTTGAGGCCCACCTTTGAGCACAGTTATATCCTGTCAGAAATCCTACTCATGTCCCTGAGATTAAATTTCCTTTACAAATCTACTTATGGCCCATGGCATCTTTGCCGAATTCTTTTGGATCAATCCACCATTGACATTCTGTCTCATGGTGTCTTTCCCTTCAGCCCTCCCATATCACAAGGTGTCTCTCCTAACCCCACCATGCCTTATCACATCCCTCCTCTCAGATCCCACTTCTCATAGCTAACTCTTTTAGGATGCTAAATCTCTTTTAGGATTTAGCCTGCCAGCTAAGGGCCTACTCCAACCTCATAGGGCTTCCTTTCTCCTGACTAATTGCAAATTCCACTACAGAACTTGTCTTTTCCATTATTAATTATTAAAACCCCTTTCCTTGCTATGTGCTCTCCCACTCTTTCATAGTTACTTTTCCTGATTTCTATACTATCTTTTCATTTTTTCTATAACCTCTTCTTCTAAATAAACCTACTTTTGCCAAAGAGAATGGCCATTGTGAATTTTTCACATGACCAAACGCCAACATTTGGTGCCTACCATTGTCTGGTGCTTATATCAGCCACATCACTAGTACTTTCCTTTCACTGATTATCTTCAGTCTATCTTGTATATATCTTACTTGTACATGGCTTTTTATATATCTCATATATTTTACTTATACATGATTATTTTCAAGTTGTCCCCCCACCTTAAAATGTGAGCATTTTGAGAGCAAAGTTCATCTTTTGTAACTCTTTGTATCCCCTGCTTAGCATATGACTGACACATAGTAGATGCTTAATAAATGCTTGTTAATGATTAACTGATTCAGCATCAAAAACTTATATGATTTGACCAGTGGGAATGAATTAAAGCACAGATATTACCATTTGCTTTGCCCCTATACCCTAGACACAATGGGACCTTTTCATATGATTCAGCTTCCATACGTATTAATACTTTTCTATTTATATAGCCAGTATTTAGAACTGTACTTTGGTACATGGTATTTTTTTATTCATTCATTTATTCTTGGTCTCCATGACTAAGGGTCAATTATGAACTTTAAATCCTTAATACCCTTGCAACCTAATCTGCCTCTTAGGACCCAAAGCTTAGACCAGAGAAACTTTGGCTTATGATGCCAAGGCAACCTTTGCCTGACTCAGGCAGTTCTCTAGAATTAAAGATTGCTGAGATGTTGAACTGCATTAACAGAAGAGCTTCTTCAGTAGAAATTCCCTATAGCCAAGAAATCCCTAGTTCACATTTACATAATAATGTTCCAGAGTAATCTCTAAAACTAAATATTTCACAGAAGATACCAACCTGTACTGGTAGAGAGTTTCCTCATTTGGGAATTCCCTATACCAATTAAGTAACAGGTCCACTCCAAATCCTTATTCTTATTTATATAATATTTTAAAATTTGCAAGTCACTTTATATACATATGTAGTGTTGAGCCTTACAACTTGATAAATTGTAGACTATAGATATCATTGTCAGCATTTTACAGATAAGGAAACTGAAACTGGTAGATTAAGTGACCTGGTCATGGTCATATACTGTATGTAAGTATATGGTAGTAAGTATCAGGTAGATTTTAATCCCAGGTCTTCCTGATTCTATTTCTATCTATATATCCTGTTGGTCTCTAGGAGATTGAAAACACTGGATTATATACTCACTAAAGTTTATAAAACACAAAATTATTGCCTACTTTTGTGAAAATAATTTTCAACCACTAAATTATTGGCTCATCTATAATATTTTTATGCACCAAAAAGCATCTTAAGGCACTTTAGTAACTTGTTCTTTAAATCATAGAATTTCCCTCAAATATGAAATGGCAAAACTATTTGGAACTCATTTCTTTAGATAAGAAAGAGGGAAATTCTGGACAGTTTTAAAAGGGGGGAAAAACTTATTTGCCTGCTTTCCTTTCTTAACAGCTCATAAAAAACAGACTTAAAGGACCCTGTCATCCATTTTACATTATACAGAACTGCGTGCTGTATATATTAGGCCTGCCTGTTAGCAAGTTTCAATCAAGTACCTAGATAGCCTTGTTCTTAAATCTATATAGAGATGAGTTCAGACCATGTGTTATGATAAAATGATATCATATTGCTCTCTTCACTAAGTCAAATTTCCCTAGTGTCAGGATGGAATGCTTCCTTACATGGGGCAACAGAGTGGGTCATTCTTTCCTGTTCTCCTTTCATTTTCTGATAATGATCCACAAACAGAAATGGAGCTGGGGCCATGATTCACATGATTGTAGTTATATTCTCCACATAAATTAGCTTAGGCTTAAAATAAACCTCATAAAACTTGCTTCTCTCATTTCCTCTCTTTTCAGCTTTCAAAGGCATGTCTAAGAGGGAATTCCAAGAGCCAGTAGTGAACTAGAGCATCCTTAGGCCAGAGCTTCTTTAATTATGCCACTTTTTTGTTGTTCAATTGCTTCAGTTGTGTCCAATTCTTTATGACCGCCTTAGGGATTTTCTTGGCAAAGATACTGCAGTGATTTGCCATTTCTTTCTCTAGCTCACTTTACAGATGAGGAAACTGAGGTAAACAGGATTAAGTGACAAGGTTAAGACAGCTACTAAATATCTGAGATTAGATTTTAATTCAGGTCTTCCTGACTTCACACCTACCACTCTATCCACTGTACCACCTCACTGCCCTTTATGAAGACCATATCCATGCAATTATTAGAAGCTCTTTTTTTCTTTCCTTCCTTCCTTGCATTCTTTCACCCTTCCTTCATTCCTTTCTTCTTTACTCTTTTTCCTTTTTTCCTTTCTTATTCTTCCTTCCTTCCTTACTGCTCCTTTATTCCTGCTTCTCCTTTCTTCCCTTCTTCCCTCCTTCCTTCCCTCCTTCCCTCTTTCCTTCCCTCCTTTCCTCCCTCCTTTCCTTCTTTCTTTCCTTCCTTCCTTTCTTCCTTGCTTCCTTCCTTCCTTCACTCTTTCCTTCCTTCCTTCTTTCTTTCCTTCCTTTCTTCCTTCTTTCCTTCTTTCCCTTCCTTACAATCTAGTTGCATTGATTAGGTGTGCAGAGAATCATGGGATCATAAATTTAAAGTTGAAAGTGATCTCAAAGAGCATTTAGTCCAACTTCTTTATTTATAAATGAGAAAACTAAGACTTATAGAGATTAAACAATTTGCCCAAGATCATACAGTTCATAAATATCAGAGCTAGGTTTTGAATCCTAGCACTCTAACTCCAAATCAAATCAAGTACACACACATTTATGTTTAACATATATTGATCACACACATGCGTGTGTCTATTCACATAGACACATATATATATATATATACTTGGTTCAAATCACAACCCTGTCATTTCTTAACTACATGCATATAGAAGCACATAAATGCACATGTACATGTATATTTATACACAGATATATATGTGTATCTTATATACACATTTGTATATAAATAAATATTGTGGACATCTATGTGTCTGTGACTTTATTTCCATATATATACATGTATGTGTGTGTATATATGTGTGTGTGTATGTGTGTGTGTATACACACATATGTAGCATATTTTCTAGGTACTCTCCCAAGATAACACTGGCAGTGGTGGTTTAGGTGTCTCAGGGGATGGCTGACACAAACCCCGAGTGATGTACTTCCTGTTAACCATAACTCAGGAAACACAATTAAATATTAGGAAAAACGTTTTCTAAGATGACATAGTAATTGCAAAATTTCTCACTATTTCTTTCATTAACCAAAACTTCACTCTCCCACCAATGCACACAGCATCCATAAGAGTACTGGGCTCAAATACAGAGTATAATGGTAGTGAGGAACATATGTAGAGAACAAATATATCTAAAGCAACTCACAATTGTGATATTGCAGGGCTCCCTTCTTTTTTATTGGAGTTCTTACAAAATATCTCTTGGATGTCCCAGATCTGCTAGTCAGGTTGCTCAGCTGGACCCCTAAATTATTTCTTAGGTTGACTTTTTATTGCCAGCAAAAACTCTTTCTTGAGTCCACAACTGGCTCTATTTTCTGCTGCCAGACATTCCGCACTTTGAAATTGCTTTTGTCCTCTTGTGACTGCCTCTCTGTGTCATATCTGTCTGAACTGTGTCTCTTCTTCCTCCTAAATATAGTGTGTCCTACTAGCCAGTTGTTCTATTTCAAAACAGCATATTTGCTTAGGGGCAGAAGGAGAGGAGAGAGAAAATCTCTCCTCCCAGAGCAATTGCTCCTGGCTTGAACTCACCCAAACTGCCAAATATTCTCCAGGATTTAGATGATGAAAGCCTCTGGAGTGCAGCCTATTTTGAGCCCAGCCAATCACATTGCTACTTCTAATTCACTCAGAGAAAGGTGCTTACCCTTTTTAAAGCAATCACTTCATTAACTCTGAACTCTAACCTTCCTTTTTTGTATGTGAATTATGGGGAATGAGACCAAATGCATTCTTTTTTATATAGGTAAAAATTATAATATGAATGTGATAAGTACATAGCAGAAATACTAAGAGCAGGAAAATAAAATGAGAAAAAATGAAAATTTTCTACACAGAAAATAGGAAGACTAGATAGAAGATATGATGCTTAATAAGAACATTGAAGGATAAAAAACATATCAATGAGGTTGAAGACAAGAGATGGAAGAAGAAATTTCAGAAACAAGGAATAGTGAAATACAAAAAGCATAAGAAACATGCTTGTGATATAGTAAAGAGTCAAGTTTGACTAGAACATAAAGCAGTGGGATAAGTCTGGAAAGGTTGAAGCTAAATTGTAAAAGATCTTAAATGATAGACAAAGGAATTTGGAGTTTGTTCAGTGGACACCTAAGTAGAGTTATAACATGGGCAGACCTATGTTTGATGAAGATTAATCACAGAGTGATGTTTAGGATGGTTTGGAGGTAAGTAAAGACATCTGTTAGTGAGGAACCCGAGACCTAGCAAGAAAAGTGATTTGAAATAACTCAGATAGAGCCTGAGGCAAAAACCAAGTCTAGAACCCAGCTTTCATGATTCCTAGTATGTTTTCCACTACACTGAATTTCAGATCTCCGGACTCCAACCAAGCCCAGCATTCTTTCCACTACATTTCATTGGCTCCGCAAGGTGCAGCATGCCAATGTTTTGTGGTCTGTGGGCTGCTGTTATGCGTAAGCACTGCCTTGGCTCACACTTTCACAATGCCCTACATGTGTTAATAATGGGATCTAGGCACCTTCCAATTATTATGGTTTGTACCATTTGTAGAGGATTAGCATTATCAATCTAAATCTGGAAGGCACCTCATAGGCCACCTACTCCATTCTCCTTTTATAGGTGAAAAAACAAAAATCAAATGAATAACAAGAACAAAGTCACACAGATACCATGGCAGCAACAGAATTTGAATCCAAGTCTGATTTCAAAGCCAATGGTTTTTCCATTCATTGGCCACTTGGCCATAGATCACAATGATTTTATTATTCAGAGACACTATGTAACTGTGGAAAGAACCATTTCCTTTTAGTTTCCTACAGGTCCTGCTCTTTCTGGTCTCTACTGGACATGTTGCTGCCAAACCCTGCTTTGCTGAACAGGTGGAGAATAGTGGATGTGTGACTCTGTCAGATGTGACACTGATAGCCACTACTTTGTTCAGTCCATAGTCTCTGACAGATGCTGTTCCCCTGGGCATGTACTTTCTACTGTATGCTGCCAGGCATGGCCCTACTGGGCAACTAGCACTGTTGAGTTTTTCTCTGTTTTTAACTTCTGACTTTGACTGAATGGCTATAAGGCTATCTTTGCATACTCTTTCAATTAAAAAACTAGGGGTTTTTTAAAAAAATAGTTCTTTTTAAAAAGTAGTTGCTATTGCCTCAACCCCCAAAATATCTTTTTATGGAAAGAAAAAACAAAAAACAAATCCTGAGTTTTTTTTTTCCTTTCCCCCTTTCAGAGTGACCTCTCGTTTCCTCAGTGTCCTGAATACAAAGAACTCTCAGACATTTCATTTCTGTAGCAGGAGATTCTCAGCCCAGGTGCCAGACTTTTTAGAACAAAGAGCAGGCACTCCTAACTAAGTAGCTAATTCTTTGAGGCTCAAGTCTATTCTTAGTCCTCAAAATCCTGGTCCCTGAGCTTAGAGTCTCCATGGGCAACCTCATCCTAGCTCTTGGTGGGCATTCTATATCACTCTTGATTTTAATCTCTGAAGGCTGGTGCAAAAGCCATGTAAGGACATTTGTTCAGTAACTATCAAACAACTTTATTTGCCTGATAAAACAGCTTTTTTTTTGGGGGGGGGGTTCCTCAAGTTATCCAGTTCCAAACTCTTAGATCCTACCATATAGATGAGTGGTTCAAAAATAGCCTCAGAGACAAAACTAAGCTCAAGATGCCAAATCATTGTCTAATGTCTCTGTCTTTTCTGTGCAAATTATTGACCAGCAAACCTTAAGAAGATTTTAAACTGCTTTTACATTCCTAAACTGACCATGTCACTACACAGCTCAAAAAGTTGTAATGCTCCCTATCGCCCCTAGAATAAACCAAGAATTTTTTTGTTTGCCATTTTAAGCCCTTTGAATTCTCACTTTGACTTGTATCTTTCCATACTTATTTCACATTACTTCTCTTTGCATATTCTATGTTGCAGTCAAACAGCTATTTACTGAACTATCATCTTCATGAAATGTCACTTCTCCTCTTCAAGTCTTTGCCTTGACAAAATGTTCTGTCTCTCTAGACATCCCTTGCTTTTTTCAATGCTCAGCTCATTTACATGAGACTTTTCACAATGCTCCCAATTGTTAATACTCTTATCCTACCCCCCAAAAAATTATTTTGTATTTAATTTGTATATCTTTTGTATTTACTTATCTATGTATTAGCTGTCCCCACCCCATATTTAAAATGTAAACTCCTTAGGGTCAGGGACTGATTCCATATCAATTTTTGCATCCCAAATACCTACTCTGGCACCTAGCTGCTTAATAAAGTTGTTGAAAAGAAATAAATTATCTTTTCATGTGTACATGTTGAGACTTCCCAAATAGATTGAAGGGCAGGGATATTAACTTGTACTTGCACCTAATTTGATTTTATTTAAAAAGCCAAGTACTCAATAAATATTGGGTAATGAGATATATCGTATCTGCCAAACTTTTTTCATATCATAAAATAAATTGAATTCTCCACTTAAATTCAGTGGATTCTGAGATGAATGGAGTTCTGTTTCTTTCCTATTATGATTGTGGACAAAAGTTATTTTTAGATACTATATGAGACATAATTCCCTCATATACTTGTTTGTTTTTCATATTTAAATATTCTTATAACTAGTCACATGGGAAATGTTTTCCATGTAAGCCTGGGTTTTAGGATTTAGTTTTAGGTTTTTTTTTAATTTATGAGATGGACATTACATGGTCACATAATAGGGGCCAGAAGTAGTATCACAAAAACTACTGGCTCTTGAGGGTTGGTTCTGATTAAAATAACATTAGTTGTTAACCCATATCCCTACCTCACTGTTTGAAAAGGGAAGGCAGTTCTGACCCTACAGATAAGGACATAAATAAACTTCATTAGGATAGAGTCAAATCCCCAGGGACTCACTTCCAAGATAAAATGCTCAATTATCTTAGGTTGTTTCCTTTAAAGAGAGATCAAGAAGACAGGGGTCAAAGGGAGAGGGAAAGGTTCTGCTTATCTGAAATATAACTGAAGTTGGAATGATGTAATATGAGTATATATAATTCTGGAAAGGCTGAGATTCAGAACTGACTACCTGTGATTACTGGACTGAATGGTTCAGGGCAGACCTATTTCAAGAGCACCCTGCACCGCACCTCGAGTTAGTCTATTTCTGGTAATAAACTTTTCCCTCTGACATCTGATCGACTCCAGGACATCAAAACCTGAAACATAACAGAGCCCAGAGGATCTGAATGAATTTCTTTGCTATGAGGTGTACTGTGGTAGGTAGAAACCAAAAGACTCTAGGAGCTCTTAACATTTTTGTGTCATGGACCCCCTTTGGCATTCTGGCGAAGTCTATTGACCCCTTTCAGATAAATTTTTAAATACAATTTTTTAAAAACCAAAGGATTACAAAAGAATCAATTATAATGAAATATAATGCAATTCACTATGAGCAAACAAAACCCACCAAAATTCAATGATGCCATCGTAAGGACCCCTAAGCTACAAATCAAGGCGAGATATATAGATTCCTGCAGAATTTTATGCAAATTACAGTTGTCAGAAAGATGGAAAGGTTTTAGAGGGTTCTGGTCATTAAACTCAGGAAAACAAGTAACTAATTGATTTCAAGGAATATTATTTTAAACTAGTACCAAGACTTTGACCCCTACCTGGGAGGAACTGATGACCCAACAATATAGGTTAAACAACATAACTTGAGAGGCCTGAATGTGAAATATGTTTGCATCAAGAAAGTAGAATGTGTGACTAAGCTTAATTCCCATAATCACAGCTGGTCCCAGGTAACAACAGACATTAATTGAAGGCCTACTAGTGGAAAGTACTGTGTTAGAAACAGAACCTGCTCTCTAAGGCAGCTAAATGTCCAGCATAGAGTCAGGAAAACTTGAGTTCAAATGTGATTTCAAATACTCAATAACTGTGTGAGCCTGGGCAAATCACTTAAACCTGTTTGCCTCAGTTTCCTTATCTGCAAAATGGAGATAATAATAATAGCACCTATCTCCCATAGTTGTTATAAGAATCAGATGAGATAATAATTGTAAGGTGCTTAGCACAGTGCCTAGCACATAGTAAATACCATATAAATGTTAGTTTTTATTTATATATAATGTTAGTTAATAGTATAAAATTAGCTATTATTATTTTACACTCTAATAGAAGGTAAACATCTATATACAAATAATTGTGATACAAGAGAGAGAACACCCATATACAAATAACTGTTGCAGGCCAGAGTAAAATGAGTAGAAAAGAAATTTCTTTTCTACAAGAAATTTAAAGAAGGAGAGATTATCTGAAGGTTGGGATAATAACCTTCCTTGAAGGTTGAAAGAAAGGTTTCAGGAAGCAAGTGAAGCCTAAGTTGGCAATATTGTGAAATAAGGAAATTTTTATTTTGTGACATCTAGTCTCCCCCCTTTCCATTCCCATTCCTTCTACTCTAGATGTCTAATACTCTTCGAAATAGTAAATCCTACTATCAGAAAAGGCTACTAGAGCAATCATTTACATTCTGATATGAACTTTATTCATCAGATTATCTATCCCGGAGAGATTTCTCCTTTTTCTTTATTTATACATACATACAAATATATGTTTATAGTTTTCTGTAATTATAAATCAAAATCTTTATCCTCTGTTAAAAGAATATTTGGTGCCAGCTAAGTAGTAAAAAGGAAAGATATGTTTTGAGCCAGAGATATCTTCCCTGAAATAATGCCATATAGGCAGCCTAGTATCCTCACAAAATGGCATGCTATATTTCTAATTCTAAAAGTCAAACTTCTACATCTTTTCCTCAATATTCTCAGAATTCGAGGGGACCATGTGTCTATTGCTACCAGCTCAAGCCTGGATTGGAAGTTTTCCTCATTTGAAAGATGGGACTAGTGATTAGCACTAAGTTTCACTTAACTATTTTATATAATTTTACAAAGGAGCATTTGTTTCAAAAATATTGCAAGAAGAAACATACAAATCATTTCTTCCCAACACATTAAGGTCATAATGCCCTCTATACCACTTTGGTCTTGGCTGGGGGGCATGGAATATGAGTTCCTACACAGCATTGATCTCATCAATTTTACATGGAAAGGTGACATTGATGTCAGATCAATTCTTCTTCTGGGCTGAGGTCCTGAAGATCACACCCAAAGATTGATTCTTGGGGAACTTTTGCTGAGGTAGCTTTAACACCTAATCTGGATGCCATCTCCAGATTCCTGTAACTCATGTTCTTGATCCAAATCAGAAACTCTATTCCCTATATCTAGAAAAGAAAAGAACAAACATGTCTAGGAGGTCCCATTTAGTAGCATTCACATAGTCTCATAATGGGAAAGCTCCTTAGCCTTTTCCCTTAAAACCTAGTTTTCTTATTACAAGCCATCTCCATCAGAGTAGAGGTGAAGGCAATGAGACAAAAAATGCCAAAGGGGTGGCTAAAGCTGACTAATCAGTCAATGGATAAAAAGGCTTGTCCCAACTACATGGCAAACCAGCTGGAAGCAGTTAGAGAATATCTATGTATTCTCCAGTCTTTCCAAGGCACTTCCCTTTTATATCATTAGAATCATTCTAGAAGCATTACAATTGTTTTCTATGTGTTGACACCATCTTAAATAAGCTGATGGGCCTGATTGTGTACCAGACCATCATTTACATAGTAGCCTTGCCTATAGTTAATCAATTTATATATGATCATCAGATTATAGATTAAGAGTTGGAAGGAACATTAAGAGTCACCAAGTACAATCCCTTTCATTTTAGAGATGAGGACACTGAGGCCAGAGGAAGTAAAGTGACCAGCTAGTTCAGAGATAGTAAGGTGCTGAGATAGGTTTTAAACCTAGTTCTTCTGGTGCTGAAGTCCACACTCTTTCCACTCTACCACCCTGGCTCTTCACTGTAACCCAATGCTTCCTAAAAATAATAAATTTTTAAAAATTAAATTAGATCAATGTGTAAAATGGAATGAGGTATCTAATGAACTTCATCTTTATCTGAGTTTATCAAAGGATGATTGAACTAATGTATGTATGTAGACACAAAATAATTTGGTGTAAAAATATAGCAAACTTCATAGGGGAAGAGATTAGGAATAGTAAGAAAGGAGTAAGGGATTTAAAAAGGAGAGAAAGAAAAGATTTTAAATGAAAAGGAAGAAAGCATAAAAACCAATGATTAGAGGCTGAGATGGATGAAGAGAGGAGATACAGAAGAATGGCAGTAGGCCATTTGAATTGTGGATTATTGCTGTTGATCACATTTCTTCTTTGTTGATCACACATCATTCCCTTCCTCTTTGCAAAGAGGGGAAAAATAGGAGGATATTATAGAGGGATATAGGAGATGTATGTAGTAAAATGGATAGAATGCTGACCCTAGGGTTAAGATGACCTGAGTTCAAATTCAAGCTCAAGCACTGTGTGCCTGGGCAAGTCACTTAATTCTATTCATTTCAGTTTCCTCATGTGTAAAATGAGCTGGAGAAGGAAATGGCAAACCACTCCAGTATCTTTGTCAAGAAAACCCAAATGGGGTCACAAAGAGCTGGACAAACTAATTGATGAAACAACAACAATAGAGGGAAATACACATTGAATATATTTCAACTCAAAATTAATGCATTATCTCACCCATAAAATGAAAAAGGATTAGAGAATGAATATAATAATATAAGGAGTCAGACTCTTAATTCAATGATGATGATATCTTCAAGGAATCATATGTATACTAAAGGAAATTGTTTCTTATTCATATACTTGAATCATACTCCTTTTATTCCAAAATGATTCCTTCCATTGACGGAGCTTATAATATCAAGTATTGTCACCAGTGGGGATAAAGTATATATATATATATATATATATATATATATATATATATATATATATATATATATATATATATATATGTAAAGTATATAATATAGCATATTCTTAGAAGGTCTTGTTAGTGAGAATAGTTGGCATAGTTTCTAGCACTTAGTTCTTGACCTCTTTTCTTCGCTTATTGTCTTCCTCTCACCTTCTGCACACATTTTGTCCCTGGGATGAATAGGCTAAACCCTGAAGCACAAACGTGCTATAATACAAAGATAGGAAACATGTATGACTGAGTCCTGGTAGCTCTTTTCTTCCCTTCAAGTTCACTAATGGGAGTGGAACAGCCCATGAATGACACTCCCTTGCTAATAGGATGGTGTCTCTACAGCCAGGCTGGTTCACTCCTAGGCTTTGTTGGCAAGTAAGTTGCTCCTCAGGGATGACTTCTCCCTGGATTTGGCTACACATTCTACTATTGATTCCAGGGACCTCTGTTGACCCTTCTGCCCTTTCAAAACTCACAGGACTATTACCTGATCTGTTCCATTGTCAGATACTCATTCACTTAAAATCAGAAAAGGATTGACATGAAGGATAAAATCAGAAAAGGAAAGACATATTCATAGACCTATAATGATTGGAGTGGGAGATAAGACAGTGACAGCCAATTATTGTTTGCTTCCCTCCAGACCTCCCTCTCCCCACTCATCTCCAAAGGATTGAAGTAATTCTTACTTTGCATTATCACCAGGATGGAAAGATAAAGGTGACAGTGGGGGTTGTAAGGGTAAGATAACTATAGGGATATGCTGGCAAATATTTAACAATTGGGGAGGAATAGAGGGGTGTGGTGGAGATGTGTGCATGACACAGTTAAGTTTAATCTCTATTATTAAAATTTTCTCATCACTTTCTCAAGTATACAAATATAGTCAATCAACAAAACAATAAATCAAGCCCCAATTTGTAGCATTTGCCTATTGCCTAAATGCAAATGCTCACACTCAAAATTTAACAATCAGCTTTCATAATCTGGTATGAACCAGTACAAGCCAGTTCCAGCATGGTCCCATATGTGTCTTTTTTTATTCCATGTGAGCTCAGTTCTGGCATTGTCATTAGTCATTCTGGCTCCAATTAGAAAACTCCTAGTCACTACACAGCACCAGACCTTTCCTAAGAAGCTGGCTTCCCAACATTCCATGTGTTTAACTGGCAGCAGACATAAAATATTGTGCATGTTCTCTGTAGTCAGAAAGAAAGAGTAAATCCAAGTATGTTCCAAGGATTAGGTTCTCATTAGTCACTTCCCTATTATACCTTGATTCTCAGTTTTCTTGATTCTAAAAAGGCAAGAGATTATGGAAAAGAGAATATTATGGATAAAACTGAAAAGTCCTAAAATTTTGTGAATTGCTTGATTTTCTGGGTCTTCAATTTTGTTTCCCACTCTCTACATCTTTCTTCCTATTTTAAAGAGCAAGGACTTTGATTTGTTTTAGTTTTAAAGCTGTAATACACTTCTTTCATTTTATACTTGAGTTATATAAATCAGAAATATATTGATTATATTCCCTATTAAAATACATGTATTTATAATTAAGGTGAAAGATCTTAGAAAAATGGATAATAGACCAAGAAGAGATCTTCACAATTATCTTGAGTAAACTGAGGCCCAAATACAGAAAATGGTTTACCCAAAGTAATAGGCTTAAGAGGTATAATTTGAACCCAGGACCTCTGGCTACAGAAGCAGTCCTCTTTCTGTTGTCCTATGTCACCTTTCCCTAGTTTATCTAGTAAAATTATCGTTTTGCTAAGTCCCAGATAAAACTGGTATTTACCATGCCTACAGGAAATGCAAGAAGAGTAACTCTTTAATATGGACAGGGTATTTAATCATTTTATATCACCCTGAGATGGAACCCAGATGTAAAAAATTTTTTGATTAGACAAAATTTTCTGATGCTTTTTAAACTTCAACAAGTGTCAAAATAGTTAAAGTTCAATTTGTTTAAAGTTTGCAGTCAGGGCCAGGATGTCAGAGAGAAACATTGTCATGTTACTGCTCTGATACAAGATGACACTGAGAATCCCATTTTTCCTAAATGGCATTTTCCTTTGTGTTTAACAGTGATTTATTTTACTATAATTACATGCTGCATTCAATCAAACTTGGTTAGATTTTTTTTTTTGCCTGTGCTCTGGAAAATATTTGGGGCAAGAGGGCATTCACTGGGCTCATTTAACAGTAGGCAAGTTGCAACAAAACCAGCCTTATTCTCTGAGAAAATGCATGTTTTTTTTTTTCCTTGTCTCTCTACACAGAGGTGACTTCAGCAATCCCATATGGCCCTCCCATTTCTTTTCCTATATTTAAGTTGTACAGGCTTTTTGTCACTCTCTTTTAGTGGTGTGCATATACTGTAGTAATGCATTTTTTTCCCATCAACTAGCTGCTAACAATGAGCCACCTAAGCTCTGGAAATCTCTTTTTTGCCTGTGGTTGTAGGAAAACGCTTAAAGGATTTAAAGATGTCAGTCACCATCTAGGTTTTTTTTTTTTCCTGCACTGAGTTGGAAAGGGGAGAAACAGGAAAAGAGAAGGGGGAAAGGGGAAGAGATAAGAGAGAGAGGAAGAAAAGAAAGAGAAGGGAGAGGAACAGAGGTAGGGGAGACAGGAAAAGAAAGAAAGGAGAGGAAGAGAGAGGAAAAGGAGAGAAGCAAAAGAGATAGAAGAGAGGGAGAGAGAAAGAAGAGATGGATAAGAGAAAATGAGGTAGAGGAGAAAGGGAAAGAGAAGAGGAGGAGGGAAAGAGAGAGGAGAGAGAGAGAGAGAGGAGAGAGAGAGAATGAGATAGAGGAGAGGTAGAAGGAAAAGGACAAGAGAAGAGGAGGAAGGAGAAGAGAGGGAGAGAGGAAAAGGAAAGAGGAGTAAAAAGAGAAAGGAGGCACAGGGAGAGGGACTTAATGGGGGAGAAGAGGAGGGAGGGAAACAGAGAAGCTGAGTAGCGTGCTGGCAAGCAGGCAGGCAGAGCTAGAGTTCAGAAATTATACTCTGTGTGTGGTCTGAGGCTATTTCTCATTTCACGAAATACATGCTTCATTCCTGGCTCAGGCTAAACTTGCACGTCACTGAATGAGTCCCTTATCCACTTTCCAAAACACTGAGGAGATTTGAAAGTGCTCTGTGGGTGGACTGTTACTATCAGCAAAAGCAAATAAGCCAACTTATTTGGCTAAGCATTTTTTAATACTTAAACATAATACCCTTAAGCAACACTTGAACAGTTGTGGCCAGCAAGGGAAAAAAAGGGAACAAAAAAAATCCCCCAGAACCTTCCTCATGTTGTTTAAGGTGTGATGACTTTTCCTTTTAAAGGCAGAGACATTCAGTCCCTGGTGTGTTGAAGGCATTGTCTGACAGTGGTAGGAGGCAGGAAAAAAAAAAGACAAAAAACTGGAAATGATGAGACAGTACCTGAATGGTAAGGAATCTCCTGGGAGGTCTTTGACTGCAGTTTGCAAAGGAATTCAACCCCTGCTCCTTCTGTAATCAAAATCATTTAGTACAAACTAAATAATAATTTTCCCTCCTTTCAAATGGGGGGAGCAGGGGACATCCAGTCACTATTTGTGTAAAAAGAAAACATTCTAAGGAATCAAAACAGTAAAAGTGCTAAGTTGAAAAACCGTAGGTCTCTAAAGTCAGGGAAGCAGGTACAACAAATATTGTTCCTGTGTGCTGGGTCTCACCCCTGACTACAAACTATAGTTTACTTATTGCCAACAAAATAACCAGATTTTATTGGGGACATTAACAGACCAAAGCAGGACCACTGGGTGGGTAAAAACCTGCATGGACAGGATGGCACCAGACAGCCTCACCCACTAACTGGAAGTGGTTTTCTGTTTTATGGAGCAAGAAGGAATTGTAAAGTTTGCACTTTTTAACTCAACAGAATAAACCAAATCAACCCAATCTAAGATTGAACTCTGCAGACAATCCATATAATACAGGCTCTACTAGACAGATTAAGACTTGCTTCCTTGTTTTTTTTTTCTTGAGGAAGATAATATTCACTCTGAGGCAACCAAGGTTTATCTAGCTTTCAAAGTGTGGAAACATCTTGAAAGAAAATCAGGACCACATGGGCAATCAGTATTTCTTTTAAGCAGGGTGAATAGAAAAGGGGAGGGGACTTTTTCTTTCTTTGTGATTTAGTCATTTCAGTCATGAGCAACTCTCTTCACCCACCCCCTTTTAAGGGTTTTCTTGGCAAAAGTACTGGAGTGATTTGTCATTTCCTTCTCTAGCTCATTTTGCATCTGAAGACACTGAGGTAAACATAGTGTAATGACTTGTTTAGGGTCATGTAGCTAGCAAATATCTGAAGACAGATTTAAACTCACAGGCTTGCTGATTTCAGGTCCAGCATTTTATCTGATGTCTGGCCTTTCTAGTTTTTTCAATTAGAATTCTTTCTCATGGGTCTTACAAGGAGTGCTCCTTGTTCTAAGATGAAATATTATCAGATAAATAGAACAGTACTCTTGATCACCTAGCTGCCCACTCATCCTCCAGAAGAGAGCTTTTATAACACAAAACTTTCTTCTCCATCAGCATCAAATTGTTATTCTATTTCTTTCTGGTGTCCTCTGGAACACTGATCATATGATCAAATGAGGAAGCTCTTTGCTTCATCTAGCTACAAGTAGTCCACATCTGGACAGAAGGATCTTTAGAGTATACTCTACAACATGCTATCTACAACATGTAACCCAGTGGTAAGAGACAAGACAAATATTTATAAACTTGCCTCCTCAGCCAGTGGTTGTAGGAATGGTTGTAGACCCTTTAATAAGATTCATGTTTTCAGTCTTCATGGACCAACAAAGATTGTCACAAGTCCCTAGATTTGGGGGCTTGGTAAAACTAGAACTGAGACAATGGCCCTTCTGAATCATTGCTGATGTCGTGTGGGTCATAATATACTGTATGGGAGCCATCAATTAAGGAGATAAGAGTAAACAATGTATAGTTGGTATTCAACATTAACTGATTTTATTTTAAAAGGAAGATCGGAAGGAAGGAAGGAAGGAAGAGAGGGAAGGAGGGAGGGAGGGAGGAAAGAAGGAGGAAAGGAAGGAAGCAGGGAAGGAGGGAGGAAAGAAGGGAAGAAAACAAGAAAAATAAGAAAAAAAGAACCAGTAACTATTTTTGATTATAGCACTTCACATCACAGGAGCTAACTCATTGCAGCCACAATACTATCACAAGTAGACCTTGTCATAACTGTGAGGGGCAAGATGGAATGGTCACTAAATGATTGGTTTAGACATTAGGAAGACCAGAATTGAAGTCCTGCCTCATACACATACTAGCTGGGTGATCGTGGGCAAGTTGCTTAATCTCTAAGGGCCCCAAGTACCCCTCTATGTCCATAAATTATGGTCTCAGCCCCAGCCTTGTCATTCTTCTTTGGAAATTGAGTGTCTGGTAGACTGTTTTTGCCCCTGTCCCCCTTTAGCACTCCCAGTCTGTGTGTATTAATCTTTAAACTCTGAGCCAGGGCAACTCCAGGAGTTAGTTAGGTCTTTTCTGGTGTCTAGCCATCAGCTGGCAGACAAATCAGGCCTAGCTCAGTGACTCAGTCCAGATGAGCCTTTCCCAAAGCTGGACAGGCCCAAACTCACTCCGCTCACACAATGATTGCCAGTTTTAAAATTCCAGTTAAAGAAGAAAAAAAATAACTTCCACTCCTGGAGCTGCCATATAAAACAAAGATCCTGGGGAAATGCCTCACTGGAGAAATTCCTATGATGGTTACCTGAGCCTGAGCTCATGTATTGGAGCATAATATTTAGGGCAGGAAGAGGGAAAAAAATAAAAAGCAGACAAGCATTGGAATGAGAGAGTTCCTGGATTTTAGGCTTGGCATATTTCTGAACATTAGAGGTAGTTTTGCAGCCCAAGAATGTTTCCGATTAATATCACAGTCCTTCAGATGAATGGAATGTAAACCACATACCAATTATTGGAATCCCAGAAAGGAAACTCCCTTTTCCATCTGTCTATCCATCCAGTTGCCTGACCACCCGAACACCCACCTACTCAGTGTCTTCTAAGGACTTTCTCTCTTCAAGAGAGGAAAGGAAAAATCCTGCTACTAGTACAGATGTTCCCTGATGTTGATAATAGATGCTCTTATTTATGTTTCCTTCCTCTTTCTTCCACTACCATTCATTCTTAATTCATTTGAAAAATATTTATGAGGTGCCTACAAAGTGTAATGCACTGGGTCATGCATTAGCATACAAAGACAAAAGAAATTATCTCTTCCCTTTGGATCCACCATGTATACAGATAAGTGAATGCAAGATAATTTGAGGATGGCAAGAGTATTAACAACTGGTGAGACTGGAGAAATAAGCTTCCCAGAGAAGGGAATTACTCAGGTGAACCTTAAAAAAATTAGATGCTAAGAGGTGTCAATGAGGTGAGAATGCATTCCAGGAATGTGGGACAATCTAGGTTAAAAGTGTGGGAGTGGGAAATGACATGCCAATTTCAAGGAATAGCAGATGGGCCACATTGATTGCAAGGTGGGGAAGGTGTAGGTGAATAATGTCAGATAAAGGTGGAAAGGGAAGTTGGATACAGATTGTGGAAAGTCTTAAAAACCAGGAAAAGAAATCTATCTTTTACCACAGAAGCTATAGAGAGTCAATGAAAACTTGTGGGCAAGGAGATGATGTGTTTAGACATCTGCTTTATATTGCTGTTGTTTGAGTGGGACTTATAATTCCATCAGTAAAGGGAATTCCAGGTACAGACACTGCCTCCAAAAATGCACATCAGCAACTCATATGTACCTGACTCTTAGAGGCTTGCCCAGATTCCTGAGAAGTTTCTAAGTGACTTGCTGAAGATCACATTGCAAAATGGTGCCAAGAGTTATCTAAACTCAAAGACTGGTTATCTGTCTACAATATATTAACGCCCAGATTTGGCTTTTGATAGATTATCTAAGCAGATATGAGTATCCACATAGGAGTATGAGAAAGGGAAAGGGAAGACTCAAGGTTACTCTAAGATTTAAAATCTAGACCTCTGAAAGATAATGATAATCTCAAAAGAAACAAAGGAGTTTGGAGGAGATAATGAGTTTAGGGAGAAATATGTTTTAATTTTGACATGCTGAGTTTGAGATGCTGAAGGACATAAAGACTGAGGTGCCCAGTAGGCATCTGGTGACATCAGATGAGCTCAGAACAAAGAGCTGGATATTTAGGTTTGGGAATCATCTGCACAGAATGGTGACAATGGGTTCTGAAAAGAAAACCATTCAAATGAGACTTGTGTCAAGAAGAGAAGAGTACTCAAAAAAATCCTTATGGGACCCATTAAAGTACAGGAGATTAATGCTGAAACCAGGAAAAGAGCCTAAAAAGTAATCAAAATGGAGGAGAATTAGGAGGGAGCTATGTCACAGAAGCTAAGGGAGGAGTGAGTAGATATCAATAGCGTCAAAGGCTTCAAAGAGGTTAAGGAGGAAGAGGAGAAAGAAAAAGCTAATAGATTAGCCACTGAGAAATTTTAATAATCTAGAGAGAGAAATTTCAATAAAGTTGAGAGATCAGAGGTCTAATTTTAAAGGGGCTGAGAATTGAGTGGGTGGTGAAGAAAAGGAAAAATCAAGAGATCATGAGTCTTTCTAGTACCTTGGAAGTGAAAACAAGTGGAAGCTGTTAAGAGCTTGAGATAGTAGCAGAATCAAGTGAAATGATTTTTTTAAGGCTCTAAGATATTTCCTGCATATGTAAACAGTGAGGAAAGGAGAAAGTGACTGATGAAAGAGAGGGAGGTCTTAGATGGGAATAGGAACAAGGACAAAAGGAAAAGGATTAAGCAGGAAATGATTCCCTTTTCTGGGAAGAAGGAAGGAAAGAAGGAAGGAAGGAAGGAAGGAAGGAAAGAAGGAAGGAAGGAAGGAAGGAAGTGAGGGAAGGCGGACATAATCTTTTATTACATATCTACCATGTGTCCAACATTGTGTTAAATGTTTTACAAATATTATCTTAATTCTCACAACCACCCTGAGAAGTTGTTGTTATTATTTTTCTCATTTTACAGTTGAGAAAACTGAAGCAGCAGAGATTGTGATTTGCTTTGTGTATTTTATCTGAAACCACATTTGAATTCAGATATTTCTAGAAATGAAAGGACTCACTTGAGTTTTGAGGTGTGGAGTAAGAGATGAGGGAGCTCACAACACATGATTTTGGTTTTCTCAGTGAAGTAAGGAGCAGGTTTATCTGATCACAAAGGTGATAGAAGAGACATAAGAAGCTTAAAGAGTGAGAAAATTTTGAAATGCTACTTCAGGGTATTCAATAAAGGTTCCGATGGATAATAATAAAACATTTCCATTCAA
The DNA here is from genome assembly GCF_016432865.1 of Antechinus flavipes. NCBI lineage: Eukaryota > Metazoa > Chordata > Mammalia > Dasyuromorphia > Dasyuridae > Antechinus > Antechinus flavipes. The sequence goes on along the minus strand of NC_067398.1, from coordinate 223,673,099 downwards.
CAATGCAGCTAGTTGGCATAGCAGATAAAGTGTCTGTCCTGGAAGGAGGAAGACTCATCTTCCTAAGTTCAAATCTAGCCTCAAAATACTTATTGTGTGACCCTGGGCAAGTCATCTAACTCCGTTTGCCTCAGTCTCCTCATCTATAAAATGAGCTGAAGAAATAAATAGCAAACTATTTCAGTATCTTTGTCAAGAAAACCCCAAATGGAATCATGAAGAGTGGGACATAACTAAAATGACTGAACAACAACATTCAGTGGAGAAGTCCTAGTTAAGATTAGATAGCACAAATTTGTAATAGAGGCAGTTCATGGGGAAAAGGGGGAGCATTTGTATATTTGAACTGCCGGATTTGTATATTTGTACTTATTAAACAACCACAAAGTCAATACCAAAGAGAAGAAAATGAGGATTGAGTGAACAGAAATGGTGAGACTAAGTAAATAGAAATGAATGGTGGGATTAGAAATTTTGGTGGAGAAAAAACAATAGGTTCACAAAGAGTAATGATGCAAAGGGAGAGATTGTAAAATAGGGGATTATGATTAGAAAGGGGATTGTGGAGGTGGCCCGTGGTTTGGGATGATGATGAGATCTAAGCTATCACCATCTCTGTAACTAATGGGCAATTTGGGTTATGGATGTTGAGACTGATTAACTGGGAAGCCAATGTGTTCAAGATGATATCAGTATGTACACTAAAGTCTTCAAGGATGAAAACAGACTTAGGAATGGAGAGGGAAATTATGAGTAAGATGTTAAATGTTTTATGCTAGAGCAATGGTTCTCAAAGTATCGTCTGTGAACCTCTGCGGTACCTTTCAGGAGGTCCATTGGGTCAAAACTATTTTTATATTAATACGAAGGCATTATTTGCCTATTAAAATGCTCCTCCCTTTTCCAACTATATATCTGTGTGAGGCCAGATTTTCTTTATATATTTCAACCAAAACCACATATTGTAACAGATTGAATACAGAAACAGATATGAGAATCCAGCTGTCTTCTATTAAGTTAGACATTAAAAAGGTTTGCAAAAATATTCAAAATCATGCCACTTTTTTAACTAAAGTTTTTTTAAAAATAGTTATCTGTCAAAAATTTGCTATTTATGTTAACATAATAGATTTATTTTTACTTTAATGAATTAATAAATATTTAAACAGGATTTCCTTTTCATTTCTTAAAGAGTAAATATTGGGAAAAAACAACCCATATAAGCAAAAGCTTTTGGGTTTCTTAAATAAAAATTATGTATGCAAATACATACTGGGACCAAAAAGTTTGAAAATATTTATAATAGATAATATCCATATCCCTTCTATTCTGGGTTTACTAGATGCTCTCTGCTGAGATGACTTCCTTGTTTTCCCCCCTTTTCTATGAACTTCTGATAGCGATGGACAAAGACTACTTATCTTTCTCATTTTATATAGATAAGCTTCCTAAAGATGTGACTTTAAATGAATTTATAATATGAATTTTAAATTGAATTAGGAGATGTGAATTTTAAAAAATGATTTTTCTACATGTACAAGAATATGAGAAAGTACAGAGATGGAAACAGGAAAAGCAAATGAAAGGAAGTCAAATGAGATTTTTTGTTTTTTACTATGAGGAGAAAGCAAGGAGAATGGAGGGGACGGGAAGGAAAACAAGGAAATAATGAAAACATAATGACTGGCTAATGTCAATCTTTCCTTTCTCATGGTTATTTGACCCCAGGAAATAGGAAGGATTTCAGAAATGTGAAGAAATAACAAAATATCCTTTCACAAACTTAGAGAAATTTTTAGACTTGTGCAATGTTAGAAAACTGTTCTCCATCATTTCTGCATTCTCATCATGTTTTCTAATACTCTGCTGGCCTCTAGAGGGACAAATTATAAATAAGTGACAACTAAATAGGAAATTGTTGGGGAATTTCTTTCTCACTTTTTCATGCTGTCTCCATCTATCTTTACTTCTTTTCTCCCCTTCTCAGTTCTGTGCTCCCCTGTCCCCTTTGTCCAGTTCTACCCCCACTTTCTCTGGGTGAATTTCTTGCTTAAATTTCCAGATTTGGCAGAATGAGAGCAATTGGATTTCCATAACTTATGACCATGTAGGATTTTTTACAAATCAGGAAAGTGAGGTAGAGAGAAATGAAATGACTTTACCAAGGTTACCTCAATTAGTGACTGAGCCAGGACTAAAACAGAATTCTTGATTCAATTCGTTTTCAATTCAATGCTTTTTCTTCTACAGCCAACTAATGATCTTTATGGTTATTGTTGTTCAGTCATTTCAGGTTTGCCATTTCTTTCTTTAGCTCACCTTGCAGATGAGGAAACTGAGGCAAACAGGGTTAAGTGACTTACCCAGAGTCACACAGCTAGTATCTGGGGTTTCATTTTAACCCGGGAAATTGTCTTTCTAACTCCAGTCCCACCATTTTATCCACTGTGTCACATAGTCACTGTCTATGTCATTTATATTTGGGGCAACTGTATTTGCTATGCCAGTTTTTGAAAATTTGTTCTTCACATTCAGAGTTTTACTACCAACCAGGAGACATTAAGAATCAACTAGTTATCTGTTCATTTCTAGCTGTATTCAGCAGTTAAATGAGAAATGATTTTTAACTTATCATGGTGATTTCTTTAGTGAATTCCTCTAATTCAGTGTCTCTAAATATTCATTGTATTCCCTTGTCCATAAAAACAAACAATTGCTACCCCAGTATGTACTCCAATGTATATATTATTTTATACCCCAATATGCATATTTATTTATATGACATACATCTACTTATTTAGATTATGATACAAATAAAAAGGAAAATTTAAGAGATAATAGATAATAAGATAATAAAAATAAAAGATAATACAAAGATAAAAAATATTTTAAATTTTTAAAAATTTGTTTAGCAGTATAAAATGCCTTTTTTTCTTCTTGAGAGCAATGTGGTTAAACATGTTTCATAATTTCTGAATAGTTATATGTGTTTGGGGGATAAGGTGTACTTATAAATAAAAAGAAAATTATTTTTTGTCACTTTTTAAAAACTGAAACAGTACAATGAAGTGATAGAGCATAATAATCAGTGAACATGTCTGTTTAGCAACAAGTTATGGTTATTTGTATGCAGTTACACTATAGTTATGTATTTATACTATAAACAATGCAAAAAATAATAAATAAAGGTAAATTGTAATTGGACCTAACTCAACAGAAAGTTTTCCATGTATATTCTTTTCTCTTTATATAGTTCTGTTTAATGATGGTGTACAATGGAATCATTACATAATTTTTTATTCATTTTTGTATGCTTTAAATTTTTTTTATATGTGTTTAGTTCTACTTTGGAATATCATAAGGAATATCAAGAAAAACAGTTTGGCTGACCTTAGAGTTCAGAAAAATCCCCTAGCACAATAAGGCTAAAAAGGTAGAAATGTAAAAAAGAAAAATTTATACTTGATCCTGGAGATAATAGGGAACCACTGGAGTTTATTGAGTAGGAGAGTTCAATTAAATGTGTATTTTAGGAAAAAAAAATCATTTTGACAGCTATTTAGTGAATAGATTGGAATGGAGAGAGTCACCGAGACAGGGAGACCAAATAGGAGTCCAGGTGAGAGGTAATTAAGTCTGAAGGTGGCTAGATGAATTCAGAAAGAAGTGAAAAGAAAGAAACATATGCATATGCAAGACATAGAAATGACATTTGTCAGCTAACCATTTGGTAATTGAATGGGTGAAAATGAAGTAAGAATGTTATTGAAGTTGTGAACCTTGAGACAGAAAGTGTGATGGTGCCCTTGAGAGAAACAGGGAAGTTTGGGAGATGCCGAGTTTTTAATGTGGGAGGTAATGAATAGTTCCACAGATAATCTTCCTTCTACTCTACCATGCTTCTCTCTTTTATGTTATTAGCAAACCAACTATGACAACAGCAAAAAATGAGTTTTTGTGGCAGGTAGCAATTTGAAATCTTTTGAAAGCACTGCATAACTATCCCAATGCAATTTAAACCAATGTGTTCTTATATTCATAGTTAGCCCCATCTCAGATCTCTCACTTAGTTCAAAATATTCATATTGATGGGAATTAATCCAATGAACTAGTCCAGGTCTTTCAAACGATTGTGGATTTTGTTAAATGTATTTTATAGTGTTCTAGGGTTAAATGTACATTCAGTGTTAGCTTCAAATAGGAGTGCTGAAAATCTTACATCTATAGGACATGACTCTTCTCTTGTTCTGAAGATCAACCTTCATGACACTAATAAACACTTAGTGAATTTGTCACCTGTCTTTGCTTGATGTTGACACAGTTAAAATTTTCTCATGGTAAAATCTGCCTTAGAATATGCATGTGAAATTCCTTTTAAGCATCTAAGGCTTCTCAAGTCAATGCTTTTTGAGGAAACAATAAACAATATAAATGTGTAGTAGGATTCTATATTTCCTTGGTTATTTAGTCAATTATGCGACTGTGAAAATGTACACTGCCCAAAGAGATGATTAATAAACGTATTTGAAGTGGATTGATCTGCTATAAAAAATCATCTATGAAAGACAGAATGTTCTTTCTTAACTTTGTATAAAGAATACTCGTGATGTGTGAAAAGGGTCTTCTCATAAAGATTTTTAAGGTGATGAGAAAGAAGTCACATGGCTTGATAGTTACTTCTCATCTATCGTCTCAGATTTTTGGTTTTTTTGTTGGGTATTTTTTTGTACATCAGTATTAACTATTATCTTTTTTTCTTCCTTTGTAATATTTCCTTTTTTGTCACTTAAAAGTCAGGCCCTAAAACCTGATGCCTTTAAAATTGGGTTGTTTTGTGGATGTTTCTATTGGTCTGGTTCAAATACTTTTCTTGACTTCATCTTTAGAAGATAATAAAATGATAAGAGTCCAAATGGCAACAGCTGCCCTAGCATTGGTGATGAAAACAGATCAGTACCGAGAGAATAGATTTCTATAGATCTGGTCCATTCATTTCTATTTGTTGTCTTCCAAGTTTCATTTACAAATATTCCAAGTGTTGTCTAGTTTATTTGGGTCTTACGGTAAACTCTCAATAGAGTTATTGACATTTCAAGTGTTTTTTTTGCTATTTTGTAAGGCAATAGTACTGTCACCTACCACAACAATGTGTAAAGACCTTGTACTCCAAACCCATGCATCCTTGACTTCTATATTTGGCAAAAAGATCCATTGCTTATTAGCTGATGTAATTTGAGTTCTTTTAAACTCCCTGTTGTATATATGTGTATATTTGCGTGTGTGTGTGTGTGTGTGTGTGTATTTTTAAGTCAATTTTCATTTACCAAAGGTAACCACTTATTTAAATAGGTTGGGTTGGAGTAGTGGTCATCATACATGGTGTCTCCTTATCTTTATTCTTTCTCTTAATTTAGTACTGCTTTGAACCCTTGGATGAAGCAGTTTATCTGAATGTACACAAACAGCCAATACTGAAATAATTATAGCAAAACTAATCAATTGGTATCTAAGATAAAATCAGTTTTATATTTTTAGGATGTTATTTATCATCTTCCAATGTTTATCTTCTTTTGATTCTCTTCTTAAAGAACATATTCATAATGTACAGCTATGAAGATTTTAAGAAAATTTATAAGTTCTGGTCTCTTTATTTTATTAGTTTCAAACCATATTTTTCAGCAAATTTCTGTTGTTTTCTCCTGTGCCCACTTTCATGTCGAAGTCAGTGCATATCACAGTATATGTTATTAGTGTTGAGGTGCTCAAATTTTTCATAAATTTTTCTACTTTTTAAATTCCTACCAAAATAAGCCCCTAAAACTCAATATTGGTGATGTGTTCAGAGTAGCAATTCCTAGTTCTAAATGATGTATTTGGGGTTTAGCACCAAATATTGGGGTTTGATCATATGAAGAATTCACAATGGCCATTCTCTTTTTTATACTAAAGCTTTTATCTTCAAAACACATGCACAAATAATTTTCGACATTCACTCTTGCAAAACTCTGTTCCATATTTTTCTCTGCCTTTCCCTCACCCACTCCCCAGGTGGCAAGTAATCCACTATATGTTAAACATGTGCAAATTCTTCTCTACATTTTTCCACAATTATCATGCTGCACAAGAAAAAATCAGATCAAAAAGGGAAAAATGAGAAAGAAAACAAAATGCATGCAAACAACAATAAAAAAGTGAAAATAATATGTTGTGATCCACACTCAGTCTCCACAGTCCTCTCCCTGGGTACAGATGGCTCTCTTCATCACAAGATCAATGGAACTGGAATGGCCATTCTCTTTTATTTAGGAGAAAAGACTATAGACAAAATGAAGAGATACAGTAGACACCAGAAATGGTAAATATGAAATAGAATATAAATTGGCAAGGAAAGGGCTTTTTAATAATCTCAATGGAAAACAAAATTCCCTAGTAAAACTCACAATTAACTAGGAGAAAGAAAACACTCCATCATGTGGGAGTATGACATTTATTGGCAGGCTAAATCTTAAAAGGGATTTAGCATCCTAAAAAAAGTTAGCTATAAGGAGAAAGACACCATGAGGCATGAGGAGGGAATGAGAGGAGAGACATCATGTGACACAGGGGTAGGGGGAAGGCAGAACACAGTGGCAGACTGACACAAAACAGGGTTCAGTAAACATGGCATGAGCCATGGACAAATTTATAGAGGAAATTTAACCTTAGGCATTTGAGAAACTTGGATTTCTTATTGGACATAGCAAGGTGTGGCTACCTCCACAGAGGGTTGAACTGATTTCCATCAGTGCCTTTCCCTGCTTGCCTCAAGGAATAATTTAATGAATACTTCAAGCTCTCTCTGTCAACCCCACCTAGTTACTCAGGACCTCATCACTGGTATAGAAGTTACAATTATTCCCATTCTGGCTCTTTTATTTCATCTATCATTTATAATGGGAAGTCCAGGGGACAAATATTTCATGAAATTATTCTTTTCACCTTCTCCTTGATTTTCCCTTCACCCAATGTGCTCTAGTTTGTCATTGTTCTTTCTTAAATGTGGTAACTAAAATTGAACAGAATACTCCAATTGTTGATCCAGGATGGTATTGAGGTGAATTATAACTTCCTTTGATCTGGACATTATGCTTTTCTTAATGTAGCTTAGAATTTCAGTAGCCTTTTGTATTTCAATAAAGCTCATGATCTTGTTCACATTAAGCTTTTGTTATATGGCTAAGACTCAACATCCTGTTTTTGGTTAATGGGTTTAGCCCATCATTCTAGTTTTGAAATGATTTTGGATTCTGATTCTGTCATCCATCATGTCAGCCATTTTTCACAACTTTATATAATCTGTAGACTTGTTAAGTACTCCATTTATGGCTTTTCCCAAGTCACTGACCAAAAGATAAAACAAAATGGGGCCAAGGATAAAACTCTGTGGCACTCCACTAGGAACCTTTTTTCCAGTTTGTCATAAAGTCATTCATCCCCATTTTTTTGGGGCCATTCAATCAAATCCATATGATTATAACGTCATTGCATGTTCCACAGCTCTCTATCTTATTCATAAGGATGTCATGAAAGACTTTGTCACATTCCTTGCTAAAATCCAGACATACCAGACTTGTGACATTCTCCCAATTGTTCAGTGTAGTAATCCTGTCAAAAAAGAAATCAGTTTAGTCTACTATGATTTGTTCTTGATGAACTCATGCTGGCTTATAGTAGTCACCACTTTTTCTTAGTACTTATAAACCATCTTTCTAATAATGTCAAGATTTGAATTTTGACAGAAATCCAAGTCAAGCTCAACTGCTCATAGTTTAAAGAATCAAACCTAATTTACTTTTTGAAAATCAGGAGAACTTGTTCAACTCTAGCCAGAATCATTTCTCCCATAATGTCTAATTTGTTATCAGTGATATTTCAGTCATCACTTCCACAAATTCTTTCTGGGCTCTGGCAATTTGATATCATTGAGAATAGCTATATGCTATCTCACCATCTCCTAAATTTTTATAATTTTAATTCTCTGATATTGGTACTGGCATCACTTTATACCTGTGACTATTTTTTGCTCATTTTTCAATGTGAACATTTACAACTTGTAAATTAGCAAATGTTATGAATCAGGGCTTGATGTATCATTTTATTGATTGTCTAGATTTGAGAAGGTAATCAAAAATATAATTATGTAAATTTAACTTAAAAGTTTTCATGAGCACATGTTTTAAGAGAACTAAGACTAAGAAAAACTGAATTTTGACTAAGATACCTCCAATTGTAGTCCATCCCAGAACTCTTCTTTACAGTTTTATATAAAATTAAAAATATAGGTGCCACATTAGATAGAATCTATCTATATATAGAAATAAATAAGACAGATGTCCATTGGACCTGACTATAAGGTTGCTTTACCCACCCTTCTCTCTCTCTCCTCAATTTTTTCTATCACTCAATCAGTTAAAATCATTTATTAAGTGTCTACTATATGCCAGGCACTTTACTATATTTTGGGAAATCAAATAAAGACAAAAGGTATCCCCTGCTTTGAAGGAGTTCAGAGTCTAATGGGGAAGCACAGTTTTCTGTTCAGGAAACATACCCAACAATAGTTCTTAAAACTTCCACTTACTTTTTGGTCATACTTTGCTGATATCAGAGATAGCATCACTACTTTTGTATTTGTGGGGATTTGCTGTTTCCATGTTTTCATCTAATGGTTCAAGTTTGCAATGTTGGTTAATTCCTTTCATTTCTTTCCCCATCCTCTCTTTTCTTTAAAAATCATTCTCCCTCCTTCTGCAGCATATTTGTGATGCATTAAGGTAAGGACACTTACTGTGTATTCAGTTTTATAGAACTTCTGGATCCAATCAGTGTTACCAAAGATTGTATCACAATCTCTGGTAGCTTTTTACAAGTTTCCTTATGCTTATTATGTCTTTTTTTAAACTGCCTTTGGCAGAATTTGAAAAGATTGCCTCAGCTGAAGTTTTTAACTGCTCTTTATTAGCTAAATAAATAACGTATAGAGCATTTTAGGGACCCCAATGGCAGCTTATTTTTAGTGTGTCTTAACTATTGTTTACAGTTTGGACATACAGAGTTAATTTTGTCAATATTCTCAATCCCTTTTTCTCACCACTTAGATAATTTTAAAATCTTAATAATCTGCTCCCATAATCTGTTTTTAAAATTCTTTATTTTGGCTAAATATACTCAGAGTCTTTATTATTGTTGGACATGGATGAGGCAGTAGAGAATAACAAGAAAGGCAAACATTTTTGGAAAAGGTTCATGGCAGAAAAAGATGAACCATTGTATTTCATAAATAGTCACACAGCAATTTACATTATATCACATCAAAAGCTAAATGTTTTGTGGCATGTCCAACATCATAAACTTTAAAGGAACAAACTTCTTTTTTTCAAAATAGTCATTCATCTTGAAAAGTGAATACTAATCTTAGAATGGCTGGGAATAGGGAACAACCATCTAACAGTTCACTGTCACCTGCTTAAGTTACATGTTGGCTGTTTGGTACTGCTCCAGCAATAACCAAATTCCAAAGACTCTCTGATTACAATATTCAGGGGTTGGTCTGGGGTTAGGCAATGATACCCAGATCGTGATCATTTGAGATAATGAGGGAGGGGACAGAGTGGGAGTAAGAGAGAGGAGGAGGGGCAGGAATAGTCTGAATTATCTGTATACAGTTATCATTTTTAAACACAATTTAGATGAATAATTTAACTTTTTTTCCTTTACCAAAATGTTTATACTAAAATACTGAAAGTAACAAAACAGAATGATTTTAGTTTAACTACCTTAAATTTCTACTGCTAATCCATGGGACAAAGAACCAAAGATAAATAAAGAGGGGAAAAAAGGAGAAAAGGCAAGGCTCCCTCACATATGGGACAATGAATGACTCACACTGAGTATGTATCAGTATGTGTCCACTAGTTTCCTTTATTTTGGACTACTTTCTTCTTATTTTACCTGGTGGTGGTTGTCTGACCTCTCAACTCTTTAACAAATAATTATTGATTTTTAGTTAATATTAGTACAATACGTATTCAATATTGTATTAGAAATGCTAGCTTTGGCAATAAGAGAAGAAAAATAGATTAAAGAAATTAGAGTAGGTAATGAAGAAACCAAATTACCACTTTTTGTAGATGATATGATGGTATATATAGAGAACCTCAGAGAATCAACTAAAAAACTATTAGAAGTAATTCAAAACTTTAGCAAAGTTTCAGGCACAAAATAAGTCCACATAAATAATCATATTTTTATATATTACTAAAAAAGTCCAAAAGTAAGAGATACAAAGAGAAATTCCATTTAAAATAACTGTCAATAGTATAAAATATTTGGGAATCTATCTGCCAAGAGAAAGTCAGGACCTATAATAAACACTACTACAAAATACTTCCACACAGATAAAGTCAGATCTAAACAATTGGAAAAATAGCAAGTGTACTTGAATATGTCAAGTGAATATAATAAAAATGACAATACTACCTAGACTAATTTATTTAATTAGTGCTACACCAATTAAACTCCCAAGAAACTATTTTACAAAGCTTGAAAAAATAACAACAAAATTCATCTGGAAGAACAAAAGGTCAAGAATTTCAAGGTAATTCATGAAAAAATGCAAATAAAGGTAGCCTAACCTTACTAGGGCTAAAAATAAATAAAACTATTTATTTATAAAGCAGCAGTCATCAAAACCATTTGGTACTGACTAAGAAATAGAGTAGTTGATCAATGGAATAGTTTAGGTTCACAGGACAAAATAGTTAATGACTACAGTAATTTAGTGTTTGACAAACCCAGCTTTTGGGAAAAGAATTCACTATTTGACAAAAACTGCTGAAAAAAACTGGAAACTAGTACGGCAGAAACTAGGCATTGACCCACACTAATACCATATACCAAGATAAGGTCAAAATGAGTTCATGATCTAGACATAAAGAATGATATTATAAATAAATTAGAAGAACATAGGATAATTTACTTCTCAGATCTGTGGAAGAGGAAGGAATTTGTGACCAAAGGAAAAATAAAGATCATTATTGATCACAAAATAGATAATTTTGATTATATTAAGTTAAAAAGATTTTGTACAAATAAAACTAATGCAAACAATATTAGAAAGGAAGCAGTGAACTGGGAAAACATTTTTACATTCAAAGGTTCTGATAAAGGCTTCATTTATAAAATATATAGAGAACTGACTCAAATTTATAAGAATTCAAGCCATTCTCCAACTGATAAATGGTTAAAGAATATGAACAGATAATTTTCAGATGAAGAAATTGAAACTATTTCTAGTCATATGAAAAGGTGCCACAAATCACTATTGATCAGAGAAATGCAAATTAAGACAACTCTGAGATACTACTACTACTACACACCTCTCAGTTTGGCTAAGATGACAGGAAAAGATAACGATGAATGTTGGAGGGGATGTGGGAAAACGGGGACATTATTGGTGGAATTGTGAATGGATCCAATTATTCTAGAGAGCAATTTGGAACTATGCCCAACGGGTTATCAAACTATGCATACCCTTTGATCCAGCAGTGTTTCTACTGAGCTTATATCCCAAAGAGATCTTAAAGGAGGGGAAGGGACCCACATGTGCAAAAATGTTTATAGCAGCCCTCTTTGTAGTGGCCAGAAACTGGAAGCTGAGTGGATGCCCATCAATTGGAGAATGGATGAATAAATTGTGATATATGAATATTATGGAATATTATTGTTCTGTAAGAAATGACCAGCAGGATGATTTCAGAAAGGCCTGGAAAGACTTACATGAACTTTTGCTAACTGAAATGACCAGAACCAGGAGATCATTATGCACAGCAACAAAAAAGTTTATGATGATTAATTCTAATGAACGTGGCTCTCTTCAATAATGAAATGATTGAAGCCTATTCTAATTGTTTAGTGATGAAGAGAGCCATCCACTCAGAGAGAAGACTATGGGGACTGAGTTTGGATCACAACATACCATTTTCATTTTTCTTGTTGTTTGCTTGCATTTTATTTTGCTTTTCATCTTTTTTTTTCTGGCTTGACTTGATTTTTCTTGTGCAGCAAGATAATTGTATAAATATGTATGCATATTTTGGATTTAACATATTTCTACCTATTTTTAACATAAAAAGAAATATTTCCTTTAAAATATATTAGTACAATACAGTAAAAGCATATGTCATAGAGGACCTGGATTCAAATTCAGATTTGCCACCCTCTGGGCTATAGTTTTCTTATCTGTAAAATGAAGTTGTCATATTAAGTGACCTCTAAATATTCTTTCAGTTTTGTCTCCTCAGTGCTATGACTATCTGTTTTCCATCGAAGGAGAATGGTCCAGTGTTTAAAGGACTCAGTGAAGGAGTAAGGAATCTTGGATTCTATTTCTCATTCTGACAATGACTTAGGTTGTAGAAAACCAGTGTCTTTGTCTCTTGTGTTTATAAAATTAACTTATTTTCATAAAACTTTCAATTTTTTTTAGCTCCAAGACAACCCAAATTGAAAACTACATTGGATTCTTCTCCAGCATATTTTGTTTTAAAAGATGCAGCCAAAACAAAACAAAACAAAACAAAAAGCCATAGTAAGTTCCTCCCATGAATCATAAAAGAACATGAGATTTCCGATCTATTTTGGAACAGTTAAGAAGTTTAGATGTTTAAGATTAAAATAGTTCATATTTTATTACTTATTCAAATTAATGATATCAGTTAGCACTTTTAGGTTTGCAAAGCATTGTACAGATATCTGATTTTATCGTTATAACAACCCTGGAGGTAGGTGCTATTTTTATTCTCAATGTATTGAAGAAAAAACTGAGGCAGGTAGAAATGAAGTGACTTGCCCAAAGTCAAACTGCTGATAAATGTCTGAAGTCATATTTGAATTCAGATCTTCCAGACTTGAATTCTAACACTCTATCCACTAAGATACCTACCTGCCTATTGCATTTTCACCTAACATGGGGTAGGGAGAGAGGTACAGCAAATATAAAGAAATATAGCCCTGGAATCTAGACCCAAACTCTGAATAAATTAAGGGATCACTGTAATCACTACACCTCCTACTACAGATAGTACCAAAAGTTTCAATCACATATAATAATATTTTACCAAATAAGACTATGTGCTTAAAAAGTTATGGGTCACTAATGATTCAGCATATCTTTGGTCGAACATCTATAATTTCTGTTCTGAAAGTTGATATGGTAAATTATCTGTCTGAATATAAAAGAAATCTGTGCTTTGCATGTCAATGTAAATTGTTGGTCAAGAAAAATTGTGAAATTGTGAATTCTTTGTCCAATGTTTCTAGTAAAAAAAAATAAAAATGATGATGATGATGATGTTGATGATAGTTCAGCCAATCAACTAAATGAGACATATTATGAGAAACTATTTGGAATATATAGGTAACAGGTAGTTTTCTCTATTTCTAAAAATTACTAAATTTTTAGTAAAATTTTAGTAAAAATTACTAAATTCTAAAAATTACTAAAAAAGTAAATTCCCAGCCTTATGTGATACAGAGCCACTCAAAAATTCTGAACTCATAAAGACTAGATCTGACTCTGAGGCCTGACCCCCCAGAAGTTAGTTTTCTTTCTTTGGCTTGTTGTCTTTACATAGAACTAATCCTGAACTACTACTACCAAAGAGAGCATAAATATGGTTTGTATTTGGGTTTGCAAGATCTCAGACTTCTACACAGACTTTTACCTAAAGTGCAATATGGCTATTGGCATGGGACAATCTTTATTATATTATTATATTTATTATTTATTACATATTATATTATTATAAACCTACAAAAGCAGTTTTAGAAGCCATATCATTGCTGATTCATATTGAGTTTTCAATATGCTAAAAGCTCCAGATTCTTTTCAGAAAAATAAAAACAAAGACAACTGCTTTCTATCTATGTCTCCCCCCATCCTATATTTGTTAAATTATTTGTATTGCCATACCTTATTTTATTGCACTTAGTTTTATTACTGCACTTTGTAGATTTTGGTTTTTTTTTTAATTTTTATATTTTTTGTGGGGTTTTTTGGTTGTGTTTTCTTTTTGGTTGTTTTTACAAAATTTGTGGCAACGCTGTTTCAAGCAAATCTATTGGAACTATTTTTCCCCAAATTCATGCTCATATTATGTTTATGTCACATTTTGGAAATTCTCACAATATTTCAAACTTTTTCATTATTATTATATCTATTTTGGTGATCTGGAATCAGTGATCCTTGATGTTACTATCATAATTGTTTTGGAGGGCCACAAACCACACCCATGTAAGATGGTGAACTTAATCAATAAATGTTGTTTGTGTTCTGATTACTCCTCTGACTGACATCTCTCCTTGCCTCAGGCCTCCCTCATTCCCTGAGACACAACAATATTGAAATTAGGCCTATTAATAACCCTATTGTGGCCTTTTTAAGTAAAAGGGAGGATCAATTGCTATTAAAGTTATTTGTTGTCTTATTTTAAAAATTTGCAAAATAAGAAAAAGAAGAAAAGAATTGCCACAACCATTCCAACCTTCAGCTATCACCACCCTGATCTGTCAGCAGTCATCAAACACTGCTAGGACTCTGCTAGAAAAAAGAGTATGATTCACTGAAGGCTCAGATGATGATTAGCATTTTTTAGCGATAAAGTATTTTTTGATTATGTACATTTTTTAGATATGATATTCTTGCACACTTAATAAACTACAGTATAATGTAAACATAAATTTTATATGCATTGAGAAGCCAAAAAAAATTATGTGACTCACTTCAATGCAACATTCACTTTATTGCAGTGGTCCAGAACCTAACTCCCATATCTCCATAGTATGCCTGTACACAAACAAAAAATTTTATATTTATCTTGTTGTATTTCATCTTATTAGATTCAGCCCAAGGCTATAACCCAGGAGCTGGCAACCTGCTTTTGAAGATCCTACAAGTGAAGAAGGATTTTCATATTCCTTAAAGCTTTTTTATATTTAAAAATATTTTTAAAAACCCTTCTTAGTTTGTAGGCTGTCCATAGAGGTAGTACATGGATTTGGCCCTCATGTCATCATAATTTGCCAAACCCTTTTTATCAATATCCTTTTGGAGCTCAAGTCTGTTATCCAGTGGACTGGCTACTGCTTCCAAATTTATGTCATCTGTGAATATGACAAGCATACCATCTATGATTTTATCCAATTCATTAACTAAAAATATTAAACAAGACAGAGCAAGTAAAAATCCCTTGGTAATTTATTGGAAACTTCCTGCCACTCTGACGCCAAAGCATCATACATACCAGAGCTTAGCAAAATGTCTGGCATAGAGCGGATGCTTAATCACTGTATTACCTGATTGATTATTCTTAGAGTGCAGCAATCCAATTGGTTTTAAAGCCATCTGATTATCTGGTTACATTAGTATCTAATCCATATCTCTCCATCTTTTCTACAGGAATAGTGACATTTCATTAAAAGTTATATTCAAATCTAGGTATATTATATCCACACTATCCCCTTATTCTATTAATTTAGCAACACTGTGCAAAAAAAGAAAATGAAAACATTCTTTCAGGGCTTATTCCTAATGAGTTCATGTCAGTTCTTTGTAATCTCCACTCCCCTTCCTAGGCATTTGCCAATCATCTCTTTAACAATCCTGGTTAAAATTTTCTGAGGAATAGAAGCTAAGCTCAGTGTCCAATAGTTGGCAGACTCTTTTCCTTCCCTTTTGAAATATTTTTAACATTTGCCTTTTAACAATCTTATGTTTTTCTTCTTTTCTATGATCTTTCAAATATTATGCACAGTGGGTTAGGAATCAGATCTGAGCTCTTTAGTACCAAATCCAAGTGATCTCTTAATTATGTGTGATATATATATGTGTGTGTGTGTGTGTGTGTGTGTGTGTGTGTACACATATGGCAGCCAGATGAAGTACTGGCCCTGCAGTCAGGAAATCTTGAGTTCAAATTCAGCTTCAGATATTTACTAACTGTTTGACTCTGGGCAAGTCACTTAACCCTGTTTGTCTCAGTTTTCTCATTCTCTTAAAATGAGCTGGAGAAAGAAATGCAAACTAAGCCAGTGTGTTTGTCAAGAAAACACCAAATGGGGTATAACAACTATATGTGGGTGAAATATATATATACACATGTACATGTATGTATGTATATATATATATATATATATAGTTATGTCTGTGTATATAGATATATAAACACAATAAATATATATACACATATATATTTTACACATAAACATATAAAAAGTGTGAGGCAGTATGGAAGTGATCATAAAAGTTTCTATTTTGTTAGAAATAAAACTATTACTTTGAAGGAAAGAAAAAAATCTTTGATTTAAAAGGATAATAAGGTGCTGGGAACTAGTATAGGGAAGGCAGAGGTTAGTGAGGATTTGTAGCATACAAGAAATAAGAAAGAAAGCAGGTCTCTTTGGGAGGGACTGCCTAAGCCCTACTGCAGCTGGGTATTTCTGGTATGGGTATTTGTTTAGCTTTCAGTGATTGAATGTACAAGGAGTTTGTGGAACATGAGGAAGTAAAGGAGTATTTTCATAAATTTAGAGCTGGAAGAAATCCAAGAGATCATTAAGCAGAACTTCCTTCATTTTATTGATGAGGAATCTGTGTCCCAGTGAAGTTAATTGACTTCACCAGGACCATCCAG
This sequence comes from Antechinus flavipes, assembly GCF_016432865.1. Taxonomy (NCBI): domain Eukaryota; kingdom Metazoa; phylum Chordata; class Mammalia; order Dasyuromorphia; family Dasyuridae; genus Antechinus; species Antechinus flavipes. Next base: position 223,656,369 of record NC_067398.1, on the reverse strand, counting down.
TATCAGAGTATTTGAATACAGGTCTTCCTGATAACATTCTATCTACTATAACAATTTAAAGACGCAAATAAACAGTACATTTATCCCTACCAGTGTTAGAGGCATGGTGTCCCCATGATCTGGAAAATACATTTAAATTTTTTTGGACCTCTCTTTCTATCAAGAAAGAAGTCTCTTTTTTTTTCTTTTTCTCTTATAAGTATTGACTGATTTCAGAGAGACTTACATAAACTGATGTTAAGTGAAGTGAGCGGAACCAGAAGATCATTGTACATGGCAGCAGCAAGATTATCCAATGATCAATTCTGATAGACATGGCTCTTTTCAACAATGAGATGATTCAGGCCAATTACAATGGTCTTGTGATGGAGAGGGCCATGTGCAACTAGAGAGAGGACTATGGGAACTAAGTGTGGGTCACAACATAGTATTTTCACTCTTTGTTGTTATTTGTTTGCATTTTGTTTTTCTCATTTATTTTCTTTTTGATCTGATTTTTCTTGTGCAGCATGATAATTGTGTAAATATGTATAGAAGAATTGCACATATATTTAACATATATTGGATTACTTGCTGTCTAGGGAAGGAGGGAAAGAGAAGAGAGGGGGAAAATTTGGAAAACAAGGTTTTCCAAGGGCAAATGTTAAAAGTTATCCATGCATATGTTTTGAAAATAAAAGCTTTAATAAAAAAGAATAGATGTGTGAGAGAGATTGTAGAGCGTAAATAAAATTGGTCAGGTAAAGTGAGAGCAAATAATGAAAGACAATACTGGAAAAAGAAATTTAGATTTGAGTGGGCCATTTTATATAATCTTTGTCCAAAAACTCAAAAGAATGAAAATGTTACATGCTGTGTTTATTAGTAGCTGACTATGGAAGAGGCTATCAGAGTAAATGGTTTCCCATTAAAAAAAAAAAAGCCAATTTGTTCTGATGTGTGGAAAGGTAGTTGGGAATAGGTAGACAATCTTTCCAATACAATTCAGGGATCATATAAACACACAGTAATTTATAACCTTTCCTATCCCTAAGATCTCTCTCTCTCTTACTCTTTCTCTCTCTCTCTCTCTCTCTCTCTCTCTCTCTCTCTCTCTCTCTCTCTCTCTCTCTCTCTCTCCTTTTTTTTTTTTTTAACAATGTGGCCCTACTGCTTTCTTTTTTTCAGAAAAAAAATATATATCTTTGATTTATGTTTTTCACCATTCAACTTCTAGGATGTATTTCTAAAAATGATTAAAAAAAACTTCAAATCAGGAGATAGTTAAATTTCACAGTCCAAGGCTTAACAGGATCTTCATAGAAAAACTCAATATTATTAATTAGCAAAGCTTGTTAATATTAACTGTAACCACAAACTGTAGTAGAAACTTCAATAAATCTCAATCTCCTCTTTCCACAGTGAAAAAGTCTTTCTCTAAGGCTATTCCTGAGCTTAATTTCCTTGAGAAGTTTGATGTTACAGATTTTTTTTTCTTCATCAGAATAGATCATGGCAACAATTTGGCAACCAGGTAAGCTATTTGGTTATGTGTTGGACATTTTTATTTTTTTCTGATGAAATTGTCAGTAATTGTTAGGGGCCAGAACTTGAAACAAGGTGCCAAGTCACTGAAGTTGATAGAAACAATGCTTATGTACTTGGTTCACATCTTTGGAGTTCACACCTTGGGGAGAGTTCACACATTAGCGTTCACACCTCTCACACCTTTAGAGTTCAAACCTTTAAGAGATCATATATAAGGAGCTCCCACAAGCCAACTAGAGACTTTGGGAGATTCACAACTCAGGATTCAGTAGAGGAGATTCACAAGCAACAGATCCCACAAGCCCACTCTCTCGAAGAAGGAGTCAGATCCATTCGATATTTCACCATTGTGCTGGCTAGAGGCTTTGGATTCAGAGGAAGCTGGAGGCTGAACTGGCAAAGGCGAAGAACTAGCAACAAGAGTTCTCAGAACCAAGGAAAACTAACCGAGCTATTTTGGAAGAGACAATAAAGGACTGGACTTTAACAGCTGGCTGCATTTGAGGTGATTATTACACTGAACTGAAACTAAGGCTGCCTCCGGAAGTCCCCCAAGAAATCTGTTCTCAGAGAACAATATATTTTAGAGAAGAGAACATTACAAGTAATCATTAAAGTATGACTTTTTTTTGCTATCATTTTCCAGAAATAATGAAGAATGACTTCATTGGAACCAAGTTCTAAAAGCGTGTTAATGCTTGCTGGCATTTTTCTCTGAATGCATTGAGCACAGCATTGTATGATAAAAATATCTGCTGCCATTCTAGGCCAATAATATCTGTTCCTTAGCAGTTTCAGGGTTCTCTTTGGACCAATATGTCCAAAGTCATTATACAGTATTTTCAAAGGCATAGAGTGATATTATATTGGGTAGGACCAACTCCTTTTAGAATGTGTAGAGATCACAGTCTAGTGCAGATCCATAGCATTGCTCCAATTTCTGCCATTGACAACAAAAGGGAAACATTTTGTAAATAGAACTTGAATCCTTTATCACCCCCTTGCCTCTTAACTCGTGTCACTTCTCACAATTCATTGTCAGTCAAGAACTCTCACCTTAGTTATTCAAAAAGAACAGAAGTAGAGAGAGTTCAATGAAACAGAGTTCAAGTTTGCTGTTGGTATGCTGTCAGTTGGAAATTTTTAGTTCTTAGCTACATTCCCTCTTGATTGTGTTCCAGATATCTAGAGACTGTATAAACATATAAAAATACTTTAATTATTTCCTTAATTATTATTATATCTTCAGTATCATAAGGCATTTTTTGTCTTCTCTGACCAGCAGTATATGCTGAATTTATAATAGTGTTCCTGCCTCTCTCTAGTAAATATTATCTAACTTAGCATTGATCACAATATATGTTGATGGACCATCCTCTGTCCATTTGGAAGTTTGTTCCATATAGTCTTTGACCTTTTCAGTGACAACCCACCTCAAAACCAAGGACTTGGATTTATGTATGGGGTAGTCAAGAAGTTATCTTCTGGCAAATGTAATTGGTTTCTGATGAACATCACTTTTTTGGTACTCATCATAATCATATTTTCTTATAGAACATTAATATTCCATGATGTGGTCTACATATTGTTTAGTCATTTTCTAATTAATGAACAGATATTTTGCTTCCAATTCTTTATTGAAACAAAAAATGAGAAACAAAGTTATTTTTAATTATTTTTATTAAAGCTTTTAATTTTCAAAACATATGCATAGATACTTTGCAACATTTAGCCTTGCAAAAACTTGTGTTCTAAATTTTCCCTCCCAGTAATCCAATATATGTTAAACATGTGCAATTCTTCTATACATATTTCCACAATTATTATGTTGACAAGAAAAATCAGATCAAAAAGGAAAAAATTGAGAAAAAAAGCAAAATGCAAGCAAACAACAACAAAAAGAGTGCAAATACTATGTCACGGTCCATATTCATCCTTTCTCTGGGTACAGATGGCTCTCTTCATCACAAGACCAATTGGAACTGGCCCAAATCATCTCATTGTTGAAAAAAGCCACATCCATCAGAATTGATCATTTGTGTTGCTATTGCTATATAGAATGTTCTCATTGGTTCTGCTCACCTTACTTAGCATCAGTTGATATAAGTTTCTCCAGACTTTTCTGATTTCATTCTGCTGATCATTTCTTATAGAACAATAATATTCCATAACATTCATATACCATAACTTATTCAGCCATTTTCCAACTGATGGATATCCACTCAGTTTCCATTTTTTGCCACTACAAAAAGGGCTGCCACAAACATTTTGGCACATGTGGGTCCCTTTTCTTCCTTTATGATCTCTGTGGGATACAAAGAAACATAATTCTTAATAAATTTACAATAACTGCCAAATATGGAAAGTGCTGAAATATCAAAGATTCTATGTATATGACTAATTCAAGAATATTTCTATCTTCTCTGGGTCAGGGTTCATGCCTTGCTGAGACTGACTTCCTTTACTGAGACTCTACAAAGACTTTACAAATTGACACTTTGTCAATTGACATCTTTATAGTAGTTTTTTTTTTTTTGGTATAGCTAACACTTTCACATTCTCTTTTTATGTTTTTCTAATGTTTTCTAATGTCATTTACAAACAATAACACTTTCAGGCAATGTATCTCTCTGTCCACTTTTCCAAGGAGCCATTGTAAAGTGGCAGGTGCTTATGAAATGCCTTCAGATATATACATGTGGATAGATAGATAGATAGACAGATAGAGATAGAGAGATATGATAGATATGTTTGTGATATGTATGTATATGCATATATATGCACATATATTTCTCTGGGTATATATATATATGTATCTACCCATTGGAATGGGGTTTTCTAATTGTAGATCAATTTTCCATATTTATATAAGGACTCAGATAAGTTGGGAAAAGTAAGAAAGAGAAGAGTGCTTCAGTTCTCTCCAAGTTTTGAGTATGTTTAGACTTTCTTTGAGTTGTTAAGTCTCTGGTCTAGTTTTCAGCTTTGAATAAGAAGATTGAGAAAACCAAACCTACTTCAGGTCACTGAAAGAAAAGATTCTAAGAAGACATGAGAGGAGCTAAAAGTCTCCATCATACCCCTATCACCAACTTGCTACATTAGAAACTTTGGGGAACTTTCCCTTGGCTAAGATTTAAGATTCTCTCTTTCTTGGTTGAGCTGAGATACTTCCCTCTCAATGAGAAAGAGAGTTTTTTCACTCTATATTATATGGTGTGTAGTCTTCTGTGTATAGTATTTGTTTTCTGTTTTGCTACCAATTTGGATAAATGGTTTTCTTGGCTAAGTGCTTTGGGTGCTCATTTTGGCACTGGTATTTGAAAGGAAAGTGAGTAACCTCAGATATAGAGTTTGTGATCCTGCTTGTCCCAATAATGAAGAATGATCAGAAGGTAGCTTGAACCTAAAAATCTAATTCCCTACACTAAGAATATTTAAAGGAAAAGATAGATATAATTCTTGCCAGTACTCCATAGCAGAGAAAAGAATGACCCCTGACTAATTCCCTGTTCTAACACCCCCGGCAATGCGTGTAAGCATGTTTTTTCTACATGTGGGGTCTTGTCACCTATACACACATATGTATGTAGGTAGTTAAATTGATAAAATTTGCTATGCAGATGAAAGAAGTACATTCTTTGTTTTCATTAATTATAGAAATTTGATAGTATTCACTTTACAAATCTAGTATTTAGAAGCACTGGCTACCTAACAGACACTCCAGGTCATCCCCCATTAAAACTGTAAACTCCTTTAGGATAGGGAATTTTTTATCTTTTTTTTTTTTACCTTTAGTACTTAACACAGTGCCTGGAACATAGTAGATGCTTAATAAATGTTTTTGGCTGATTGATCATCTCTCTTGGCATGATGCATTGGTTTTCCTTTGGTGTTCTTGTTCAAAGGCTGGTATTCAACTCACATTTCAAGATTTCCATTTTTCTATAACATCATTGAAGGTCATGTAGAGAGTTCAATCAGTTTGAGATGGCCTTGACTTTCTTATCAACTCCTCTTGAAGATTAATTCCAAAATTATTTTATTTTCATTATATTTGATATGTTGGAATGATCAAAGCAGTATCCTGAGTCATAACCTTGCTATATTTTAATCTGTAATTCCCCAATTCTTGTATATGTCTTTCCAGTAATTCTATAATGTCCCTGATTTTATACTTTGAATACAATTTTAAAATTGGAAGATTTATAAACTTCTACTGACTCAACATGACATGTGTTTCAAGCAAATTAGAACACTTTTGTTCAATAGAATGACCTATTATAACAATACTCAATAAATGAAATATGCTTACTTAAGTACTAAGCCTGCAATTACAATCACACAATAAAACGGTACTACAAATGGCACCCAACAGATAAACATTAAATCAAGTGTGTAAATAAATAGCAATGCAATAAGAAGAGCAGTTTCATCCATAAATCAACAATTGATAAAGAACTATACATGACATTATATAAATCAAGCCACTTCCTACAAACACATATGTAATTCTAAAAATAGGATCACTGAAAGAGCTGCTTTGTATTTATAATTTTTTATTAATGCAGCAGCAGATAGAAGCTAAAGGAGAAAAAAGATATAAAATATGATTAATATGACTAAAGTGTTTTCAAAGGGTTTAAAATATTTATTTTTAAATGAAACAAAGCCAAATTAAAACATTAAATGAATTATTTCTTGAAACAATTCAGGATTGAGAAAATTCACTGAGTAAATCTATAAACTCCTTTAAATAAGAGAATTCCCCAAAAAAAATTAAAGAAGAAAAAGAAAGAAAAATGTTTTGCAAAGTAGGGTGTACTCAGTGTCAGTGCTTCACTAGCCTTAATAATATGAAACAAGCCTGTACAAAAGAAAATAAAGCTCTTAGATGAAGCTCCCACATTTTACCATCTGGAGTATTGAGGTTGTGGGGCTGTTTTAGTTGGGTAATGTTGCTCTACCAATTACATATGCTCAGTTGGAGGCTTTCAGCTTGGCTATGACACTTGCTATATAGAAATACATGATTTTCCCAATTCCTTAGAAGGTTAACTTCAGAAACAGCAGCAGAAGGACGCTGGGCTGCCAAGTGCTCTAAATCCTAGAAAAGAGGCATAAGCATCTGTCTTCTTGCTGTCAGTGTGACATGTTTTGCAACTCATTATGGGTGCCTCTCTGGGTCCCAAATAACTTTTATGAGGTTCAGGAGCACAAGCAGTTCTCAATAACCCTGAGTTGCTGTCTCTACCTCTCAGCTCAATTCCTCCTGAATACCACTTTTCCAAGGCTCCTAGAAAAAGCATCTCTGTTTTTGTCACTAAACTGTGAGTAATAATCAAGCAGGGTCAGACTCACTGACAAATATATTTTAAGGTATCTTTTTAATTGTCAACTGATCCAGAACTGAGGGTGAGAAGGAAAAAGAACTGCTATGGGATTCAAGGTATAGTAGGGACATTAGGTCCTCTCTCTTAGCTGGTTACTTGAATCTTGTGTTTCTATCATATTTATTCTTTTCTGCTCTTAAGTGAATGAATATCAGAGATGGAATGAATTGAAAGTTCAGAGGATCCACCAGAAGTACCAGTCTTCCTTGAATACCCCATATATCTCATTTCAACAGATAACAGATAAAGTGCAAACAGGAGAGGTCAAAGGACTCCACAGAACCTAGGAGAAGAAACCTAGGTTTCTTCCATATTAAATATATGGTCAGGAACTATAAACCACTGGCTCTTTCCTCTTGCTCTTGTCCTTAATCTAGAAACCTCTTCCTTCTGGAAATTTCCCAGATTCCCCCACCCTCACTATGTTGTATAATTTGTCTTAATTTGGCTATCATCATTAGCTCCTTCCTGGAAAACAATGCCAATTCAAAGATAATCTTCCCTGGGCTTGGAAAGGTATATTGGAAAAGAAAAATATTTGCCTAAATCCAAAGGTAGATCTTCTAAATCTCTTTGTCAGAGATGGCAACTCTGAGAAGTATAACTAAGATACAGTTATACCCACTAAAATAACCCTTGAGCAAACATTTGCTCATAAACCTCAAAACTATATCCAAAATGGACATGCCCTATATGTAAAGGTGCTATTGAAAAAAATGATATATGAGTTGAACAAAGGAAAAAAAAATCTGATCGACATCTATTTTTAAAATTTAATTTATCAGCCCAAATTAGCACTCAAGAAAAGATAGCATCTTGTAGTCCTGGAAAAACTTGAATGATTATTATTTTCCATAAATTCTTATATATTTCATCTCTGTTTTTTCCTTCAATATCCAAAATAAGTAGTTATCACATTATGCTGGACAAACATGCATCTTTTCTTCTTTCTTCTTTGAATAAAAATAATTCTTTTTGTAGTTTCCATTTGCATTATTCATGGGATTTAGTGTAGGTCATTGGGACTTCAGAAAGGGCTTAGGTTGGCTGTTTCAAAAGCAAATCATATCTAGACTGATTTACTCAACTGCTATTTTAACAGAGTTTTGAATAAGTTGGAGTTTTCATCTCTTCATAAAAATATTTGAACACAGCTGTTACTCTCCATCCTGCCACCCATATGCTTATGCTTTTAAACATGATTTGAATTTAAAGCAGTTTCCATATATAAAAATTCTTTAGCAAAGTCCCATTTCCAACAACAATATTCTCATGTCTATCTTCTGCTTTTTATATTTTTATTATTAATTAACTTATTAAAACACAATTTGCTGATGTTCTTGCTTTGTACTATTTGGAAATAGTACCCCACCCTTTGGCTTAAAGGTATCCCAGCTTGGCACAATATAGTAAAAATTTAGGCTGAATATCTAATTCTAATTTCAAGGAATATATTTTATTTGATTATGACATCATATAGAGTTTTCTCTGCCAAATACACAGTGTCTTTATTAGAATTTTCAAATGGTACTCAATTTCCTTAAGACACTTTCTATGTATCCTATTATACTTGTTTCCAAAATCCATATCATACTTCTAGTATAAACTTGATAGTTTGGGGGTAATTGAATCCTAAAAGCAATTAAAAAATTGAAAAAATAAAGGAGAAAGGAACAATAGGAGGAAGAAAAGGAAGAAAAAACAGAAGAGGTAGGAAAAAAATATCTCCCTGGATTTATTTTTTGCTTTCTAGACATACCAATTAACTCCATACCCTAACTAGGAGAACTAGATTTTTCAACTTTCACATCTACCACAAAAGGATCATAGGGCTTAGAGAAAACTTAGTACACCACCATCATTTTTATAGATGAGAAAACTGAGACCTATGCCTAGGAAAGTAAAATGACTTCTCCAAGTTCTAATAACTAATTAATAGGATTCAAATACTAATCAACTAATCAAACTAATAATTAGGATTCAAATTCCAAGTCATGGTTTTTTTCCCAGTCTATAGTCATTTTATGCATTTTAAAAAATATTAACTTTTTATTTTCAAAATGCATGCAAAGATAGTTTCCAATATTCATCCTTACAAAACGCCATGTTCCAAATTTTTCTCCCTCCCTCTCTTCTTTCCACCTTTTCCCCTAGACAGCAAATACTTCAATATATATGTTAAACATAAGCAATTCTTCTATACATATTTCCACAATTATCATGTTGACAAGAAAAATCAGATCAAAAAGGAAAAAATTGAGAAAAAAAGCAAAATGCAAGCAAACAACAACAAAAAGAATGTAAATACTATGTTGCGGTGCATATTTGTCCTTTCTCTGGGTGCAGATGGCTCTCTTCATCACAAGACTATTGGAACTGGCCCAAATCATCTCATTGTTGCAAAGAGCCACGTCCATCAGAATTGATCATTTGTGTTGCTGTTGCTATGTAGAATGTTCTCATTGGTTCTGCTCACTTCATTTAGCGTCAGTTCATATAAGTCTCTCCAGACCTTTCTGAAATCATTCTGCTGATCATTTCTTATAGAATAGTAAAATTCTATCATCTTCATATACCCCAACTTATTCAGCCATTCCCCAACTGTTGTCATCTACTCAGTTTCCAGTTCCTTGCCAATACAAAAAGGGCTGCTACAAACATTTTTGCACATGTATTTGGAAAATAAAATACTGTCAAATTAAAAAAAAACACTTTTCTCCATGGTAGATTTTCAACATATCTTCAGATGGGGTAAACATACAAAGAACAAGTAGATTTACTCCACATAGAATTGCAACAGAATTTAAAACAAACTTGCAGAGAGCATTGTGATCCATCAAATTATTGTTTGTCCTTTGTTTTTGAAGAAAACCAATGACATCACACAATGATGACTTGTGAGATAAGTGGATTAAAGTGAAGAAGAATTGCATAAATTTGTCTGCCTCATTCTCTCTTCTAGACTCACTGAAATCTAGTGATAAGACAAAAACTGAGATGCAACAGGTGACCTTGGCAACTTGCATGGTATGAGAGTACAAGATGGTAGAAGACTATTAGGGAGAAGTAAAGGACAGTGATCACAGGAGGCAAAAAGCAAATCTGCCTGGGGAGGAAAGATGTTTGTACTCTGAGACAAATTCCCAGTTGCCTGAATTAGTTATATGTTTAGGAAGAACTAAGGCTCAAATTGAGCTGGATTGGTCTCATGAGACTGATGAACTTCAACTAAGATTCAGTCAAAATACATTAAGGTTACTGTGATTTCATGTTGGTCTTGGCAAGCTATCTATTTCTCTCCATTGAGACTGGTGCATATTTCTGATTAACAGAGTAGCTACTGAATATTTGTAGTCACAAAAATTTCCAGATCTTGTTTCTCACCTCTCAATTTTCCCATTTGTTTCTTTTTAACCTTGCATCATGGAAGAGAAAACTCGCTGATGTTAGGATTCCATTGGTGGAGAATGACTAAAGATGCTAGCTTTAGATTTAGTTCAATGGATACAGGGAAGAAGAGCTGAGCTAGCAATGGTGGGAACAAGTGCCCAGTAACTTAGTTACTAGGAAAGCCTTACTCCTCAAGAAAAAAAGTACATGACCCAATACAGGCCTGATTATGGACATTGAAAGTATTTTAAATGAATACTTTGTAATAAGAAGACTATGTTTTCAAACCAGGCAGGCCTAGCTTGTTACTAACCATCCATCCCAACTTCATGCCCCCTCCAACACAAGGCCTTTCCTCTGGTGGCTAGCATTCCCCTTATCCCTGAAAACTGCTTTATTTATGTTTAAAATATATCCCCCCAATAGAAAATAAGTTCTTTGAGGTCAGTGTCTATATCACTTTTGCTTTTGTATATCCATTGCTGTACATAATTTGTAATTGAGTCATTTTAGTTATGTCTGACTCTATGTGGCCCATTTGAGAGTTTAGTTGGCAAAGATACTGGAATGACTTGCCATTTCCTTCTCTAGCTCACTTTACAGATGAAGAACTAAGGCAGAGTTTAATGACTCACCCAGAGCCATATCACTAATAAATGTCTGTGGCCAGTTTTGAACTAATGAAGGTGTCTTCCTGATTCCAGGGCCAGCCCTCTATCCTTTGTACCACCTAACTGCTTATACTTTATACATAAGTAAGCATTAATAAGTGAATGAATGAATGAATGAATGAATACAGAGTCAGATGACAAGCGTTTATGTCCTGGGTTCAATAATTACTAGGTGGTATAACTTTGGGCAAATTATTTAACCTCTCTGAATTTTGTTTTACATAGTATGTAAAATGTAAGAAATAATAATGCAGAATTGTTGAAAGAAATGTGTGCTATGAATTTGCTTTCATTATTAGAGGCACCACAATCCAGACCTAGTCAGCTAAATTCAGTGGGGAACCAAATCTGTGAAAGGCAGTGGAAAGAATACCTTATTTGGATTTAGAAATACTAAGTTCAAATCTTCCCTTTGACATTTGCTAATTACATGGACTTTGGGAAAACATTTAATCATCTTGCAACAAAATTTTCTCTCCTGTAACGAGAGAAGATCCTAAGATCAGTGATTTCCAAAGTGTGATCTAAGGGCTGGAGATCCCCAAGACCCTTTCAAGGGGTTCTCAAAGGGACCTCAAGGTCAAAACATTTTTCATAATCTATTTTTTCATCATCATAATGTTTTAATTTCTAATATGGTAAACATTAATAGTGATAACTCATATAAACAAAATCTCTTTAGAGAAGGGGCTTCAGCAGTTTTTAAGAGTGTAAAGGGATCCTGATGGATGAAAAATGTTGGACTTAAGATGATCTCCTATTTTTGTGATTTGAAGATCTTCATTTTCCTTACCTCCTAGTCTGATTTTCTTAGATCTGTTTTGTTTTTTTTTGGCTTGGAGGGAAGAAAGAGGAAATCCAAACTGATAGACTGTGGCAAATCTCTAATGTGCTTCAGAAAAAGTCAGATTCCTAACTCTAGTCCTAGGAAAAGGTCGTTAAAAAAATTCTGTCTACCTGACCTACAAATTAGTTTGTCCTCCACTAAGAAAAGTCTAACCTGTGGCCTGACATCTTTAAAAGGGAAACATTGTGCCTTCCCTGAACAATTTATCTTGGAAAATGGAATTCAGCTGCTTGGGTTTTAACATCAACGGCTGTATTTGATCTGCAGCTTGCCTGTCATGAAGGCACCCTGCCTCTAGAACAGCAGGAGCTCTTTCCACATTTACTTTAGGTCACAATCAGACCCCTCTCTTGTTTAGGGGATTGACTATAATAAGGGATTAGGGTGTTCTTGGTTACTTGCCCATAGGTTACCCATATATGAAAATGTAACCTAATTATTGCATTGGTTATCTTTCAATACTGCATCAAATATCATCACAAAAAAGGCTCTAAAACACTCAAAATATTTCTCTAGAAATTGGATGGTCCCATGCAATTTACTACAATGGGATTTGTCTGATCTTTCTGCTTCATCTGTTGCCTTAGCCCGTCAATGATCCATTGCTAGATTTAAACCCTAAATAAATAGATTCACTCCCCTACTCTATAAATCAGTCTGCAGCATCTGGTATCCTATTACTATCTCCTCTGGGCTCCTGTACTCTCTGTTCAGGGTTAGCCCCACACCCCTGCCCTCAGTGCTCTGTTCTCCCTGGGAGGCAGCCTGTTGGAGGCTGTTGGCCAGACCACACCGACAGTGAGCAATGACTGGTAATAAACTGTTTACTCCACTCTGCTCTGGTGTCCTGGCCATTACGAACACTGTGGTCTCACTCTAACTTAATGACCAGATCTCCTCAGCTAATACACACCAACTAGGTATCACAGGCCTTACTGTATGATCCTTTTTTTGTCCAGCGGCTTCTAGATAGGAGATAACCTCAGTCTCCCCCTCATTCCAGTCCTTCTATCCCTTCCCACCTAAAAAAATCTCCCTTCTGTCTATTCAGAGAATTTGTATGACATGGCAGAGAACCAGACTTAGTGATACCTTGTTCAATTCCTATTTCAGACATTTACTACAATTGTTTTATAACTCTGAACAAATCATTTTGAATCTCTGATTTTCAGTTTCCTCATTTGCAAAACTGGGATAATGATATCTATGTATCTACTTATGGGATTGTTGTATCTAGTGAACTAATGTGTGCTAAGCACTTTGTAAAACTTACAAGGCCGTATAAATGCCAGTGGTTATTATCATTCCCCTCAGAAATCTTCTCCAAGTACATCACACTGAACAAGTGGTTTCTTTTTTTTTCTCCCCCAATGATTGTTTTTGTTTCACGGTCCACGTGTTTCCTCATGCAACAAGGCATTTGGGGAAATAAGGTACTGTAACTAATAGACCCCCACCATGTTTGTGAAGAAATTCAATCAGACCTCCTTCCTATTCCTTTCTTCCTGTATGGTATTTATGTTGGGTTTGTTTTCATTACTGACATACTCCAATAGCTTAGCAGAGTGACTTGTGTGCATAGGAAATGTTCATTAAGTGTGGAATTGAACTAAATGTGTTGAATCCTTTCAGGAAGTCAGGGTGTGTGGCCAAGGCCCTCTCCCTAGTGAGGAAAATAGAAAGGCCTGTCCTACTTTCCCCCTTGGGAGAGAGAAGAAACATACTCTCAGAACCATTCGTGCTTGCTATCTCTTTCATGACCCCTATTCTCTGTGTCTCTTCATGTCACCCCTCAGCCATGCCAAGTATGATGACAGCCATAAAAAATTAGGCCTGTTAGCAAGAGGAAAGATCACAGGCCTTGATTCCCGTTGAGCCCCTCCAACAACAGCTGCCATCTGGTTCACCATCACAAGCTAATGTGGAATCTGATTTATGGAGCTTCTCAGGTCAGCGAGTGGGCCACGTGCACTGCCCTTTCCCACAAATACCCCCAGTGGTCCAGGGACTGAGCAAGAGCTATTGCAGGGCATCAATAAATCCCTGGGATAAAACAATGCAAAGGTTATTAGAGCGAACTAGTAGGGAAACTATATAAGTTATCCCAATTACAGGAATGTCTATCATCTTCTACATAGTTCAAAGTGTATGCACACTAATGCATTTCAGCAGCTAGTAAAAATACTGTAGGGTTTCTTTCTTTTTTTTTATTTGAAACCCATAGTGCTTATAAATTACAGGGTGGAGGAGTGTGAAAGATACATAGCAGCTTTGAAGCAGCGCTGACAAGCTTAGAGTTTTTGATCATAAAAACAAAATCAGCTGCATTATATGGTGATTCATTCATCTAACTAAAAATAGCCATTTTCCATCCTATGGAGTTAAAAACAAAACAAAGGCTAAATTGGTAGTAGGAAGAAGAGCAAATATGATATTTTTAGCTTTTAAGTTGCAAAACTTAATACAGAATACATTGCAGACATGCAGAATATGGGGCAATTCACATTAAAATAAAGTAAAACCATGATGCCATCATAAGCCTTTCATAGCTTTAAAGGACTCTCAAAAATTTTAATCTTCTCTACTTTTCCCACAATCTCAAATTGCCAACTGCTAATTTGCAGCCCCTTTTATTTTGGTCAGATGAAATATTTCAAGACAATAGTAGAATTCCAACTAATTTGAACTAAAGTGGCATAATAGACAAAGTACCAGGTTTGAATTAAGTTGTTGTTGTTTTGTTATTTTCACTTATATTTGACTCTTTGTGACCCCATTTGTGAGTTTTCTTGCAAAGATACTGGGGTAATTTGTCGTTTCCTTCTTCAGTTCATTTAGAAACTGAGGCATCAGGGTTAAGTGACTTGTCCAGTGTCATACAGCTAGTTAAGTAGCTAGGCCAGACTTGAACTCATATCTTCCTGACTTCTGGTCCACCACTTTATAATATTGCACTCCTTAGTTCCCTTTTGGAGTGAAGTATCAGGTTCAAATCCTACCCCTCACATTTGCTAGCTATGTGACCAAAACAAATTATTTAACTCTTGTGAGCTTCAGGCAGTTCCCTAAGACTTATTTAAAATGTGATACATGGCTTTGATAAATTATATAATTTGTCCTGCCTAGAAATCAGTCTAAATTCTACATAAGGAAACTGAGGTATTAGTTTTGTTTAATTGTTTTATTAAGAAATAATTTTTTTTTTTTGCTACAAGAGACTTTTCACAGAGTGGAGTGTAAATGTCTATAAGATAAAAATAAAAAACATCAATAAAATTTTTAAAAATTAAAATAACTATAAATACAAAATACTTTTTAAGGAAGTAAAAGACTGACAAATGAAAATATTTACATTAATTTTTAGAATTATCTTTGTGTAATTTTATTACTTTAAAATATAGAAAAGAGGGGACAGTCAAATTATGCACCAGTCCTGGAATCAGAATGGACTGAATTTTAATCTGGCCATAGATACTTACTGGCTATATCACTCTGGGCAAGTCAGTTAAGTCCAATTATCTCAAAAAATGAAACTAAAATAAAACACAGAAAAGAGGCACCAAAGTCCAGTAGAGAAACAGTTGGACTAAAGCCAGGAAGACCTGATTTCACACATACTGGCTATGTGTCTGAGAAAATCATTTAGGTTGTAAATGCTAAGAATGAAAGTTGCAGAGAAGGTGGCAACCTGTTGGTAGAAGTGGTTTTATCCTCTAGAACTTCTCTACATTTAGTCATAGCCTATCTGTGGCTGCCCACCCTAGGAAATTCTCCTCAAATCCTTTTCTACCTTTTTCCATTCTTTTCTTATTTTCTGCTAATATGAAGGAGATATCAGCAGAACAGAACAGAACACAGAACCAGTCCACCTAGTATCATACTCTTTGCTATCCAGTCAGCTAACTTTCTCTTCTAATCTTACAAGATAGCATCTTTACTTGAGTTCTTCAAATTTCCTTATTTTTCGTATGCTATAGTTAACCCATATCCATCATTAATTTCTCCATGACTCTGTATGTGGTACTTATTTTTAGTTCTCCAGATATTGTTGCATTCCATGTATCATTGATATATAAAAACATCAGTGGACTACTGGTATAAAGAAGAGTTTTGTGGCTGGGAGGATTTGGAAGTCATCAAAATTGTTTTATAATATCTAGAAGGCCATCATCTATCCCACTTTTCTCCTATTTAACTATAAGCTTAAATAATGTCTATTTTCACTGTCTGTCCCAGATTTATATGGATGGGATAAGCTCATAATGTTGTCCATTCTAAGTATATCAATCTGGGAAAAACATTCTTAATCCTCTTGACCTTTCCTATATGGATGGTCAAGCAAAATTCATTTGACTAAATATAGATCTATTCCAGGATACAAACACCACAATGCTTTTGAGCTAGATGCATTCAGCACAATGTTACCTGTAAAGTGGAGCAACTTGAGTACCTTATACCAAAAGAATCCCTCTTCAACTTGGACTCTCTAATGGATCTCTTCCATCACAGTAGTGAACACTTTTGTCAAAGTATCTCCCTGTTCTATGCTTTACTTATGTTTCTGATCATAGGGTCACTGAACAGGGTTTTACTTATTTTAAAAAGTAACTCTCAGGAATATCCAATAGTTTTGATAAGTATAGATGGGAGAAATCATATTGGAAGAAAATCTTGAGGGTAGGATTTTACTTTACCAAATAAAATGCTTTTTTTATAATCAACTAACCATAAGTACATTTGGATCTTGGATCCCATGTGCCAACTTGGATACATGGTAAATATGTATCCATTGTTGAATATTGCTTGCAAAAATCTTATTGTTCCCTGTTGATCATATTTTTGGTTTGTACATAGATGACTCATAAAGACTAAATAGTTGTCATCTGACTTTATTAGAAGGAGGTTTTAGCCACTATACTCTAGAATGGTGGTATAGTATTAAAAAAAAGAAATAGAAGCCACTAAACCATTTGGTAGGCTCCCTGTAAGCTGCATATTGATACAGAAAGCCACATATTAATATTATCTATATCTTAATTGTATTTTTATTTATTTTACTTAATATTTCCTAATTATGTTTTAATCTGATTTAAACCACACTAAGAAGTTTTGTGGGCTGTATGCAGCCCTCTGGCCAGGAGCCACTTTTTTTTGACATCTCTACCCTAGAAAACTGAAAACTGAGATGATTTTTGTGGCCTTGAAAATGTGAACAACACCTAGAATAGACTCCTCACACCTAGCAGCTACAAAAGCAACACTCAGAAGAGATTAGGGGACCAGCCAAGCAACACATCCATTGAATGTATCACTTACCACAGAACCATTGGAGATTAACACACAAACAACACACCCAGCACCAAGTGGGACTTCTTAATACTGTGAAGGTCAGGTGAAAAGAGAGCTGTACAAATGACATCACCAGAACATATTTTTTGACCCTAGAGGATTGGCATATTACCTATGTGTGTTCACTTTCTCTTCTAAATGTATGTATATTTGTGACAGAATATGCCTTAGGTTTCTGGGAGTATCTCTCCCTGAAAAGGAGAGGCTTGCTGACAACTTTTTAATCGGTTAATACAGCCCACTAACAAAAGCCAGGCAGAATGATCCCAAATTAAGTCTTTTTCTACTCCTATGACTGGTAAAAAAAAAATTGAAGGCCTTTATAGGTAAATAGGTAGATGTTTTCCTTAGAGTTAGATACATACTCTTGGTTATCTCCAAAATCCTCCCTGGTAAAGAATACAAATTAATTTGGAGCAAAATATAAGGTAAATTATAGAAGAGAGTTCACTTTTTTCTCTTCCACTTGGCTTAGTTTTTATTATTTAAGTCTGCCATTCATTTCCTGTCTTCAGAGCGTAGACTCCATTTTCCTTGAAAGATACTTTCTAATTTCGCTAATGTTGTACTTCAATTTCTCTAAACTTATTTTGGCTAAAAATTCTACTTTGATCCTAATTTCTGTTTCCTGCAATTTTTCCTATTGTTCCATTAGAATTTAAGTTTGATGTATATAGGTTTGTTAAATCTTCAGGTCTTCTGAATTATTTCTTTTGTTAATTCAGCAATTAAATTCATCACTTGTGGGGAAGTTTATTTGATAATTTCAGTTTTATTTGTTTTTCTAAGTTCTCAGTAATTTCAAGGTAACTGAATATTGATCTATTCATCAAGTTTATCACTAAGTTTGCCTGATTTCTAATAGTATGGAACATTCAAGATTTTATTTTACTTTTAGGATTTTTTTTTGTCTATATTTTGATCTGCATCAAGTACAATTTGACTTTGATTATAGTGGCTGTTGATGGTGGTTTCTCTGTATTTCTTTGAGATTATTTTATTTTTCAATAGTAATTTTCTCCATTGTTCTGTATTTTTTGTTATTTTTTAATCCTTGCTTAATTTCACACTCTTTTCAAGTTCTTATTTTATTTGATCCTGACATTTGCTTACTATTGTCAATTTTTGTTTTTCTCCCCTGATTACACATTATCCTTTGAGAGTTTCTTTATCTCTAACATAGCTTCTTTTTACATCTTCATTGCTCCTGGTACTTTTAATCGATTAGCTATTTTTCTCAGCAGTTTTTTTTTTTTTTTTTGCATTAGTCATTTTAAATGTTGGGTTGGCTTAATTTTCTTACATATTTGAAAACTATTTTTCTTCTCTTTGCTGTTTCTTTTCATGTTGTTGGTTGTTGCAGTAGTTAAGAAGAGAGAATCTGACAATAATCACTGATCCTTTTACTCCAACATTTTCATCAGTCTTACAATTACAATTAACTCTTACAGGGGATATAGACAAGAGGCTTTGGCTCTATGCTCTGAAAACTATTTAAGATTAGTCCCATGGAAGTACATAATGATTCGCATCTCAAAGTTCTTGTCAGAAAATAGGGAATTTACATTATGATTTTTATATAATTAGAACATTTTGGTGTGTATTCTCTGCTTTTTTCTTTGATTTCAAAACTCTGATTAATTATTGTAACCAGAATCACTTTCAAAGAGATGCTGACAGTGCTTGAGGCAAGTGCATATATTTTTAAGCTTGGATAGCTTCTTCACTACATTGTAAGAGAGATTTTTATTTCAACTTTGAATTTAGGCATGTTTTATTTACTCTGGCAAGAAAAGGCTCTAGGGTGGGGAAGGGGATGAATGGATGGAGTAATAGTCATCTTCCAGGTGTGGTGGCTTATGCCATAATGTTGCTTTAGGTGCTACTTCAACTATTGTTTTTTCCTTCTCCTTGCCTTTTTTGATCTCTTTTACTCAAAGTAGTATATCAAATATTCGGAAAGAGCTTGTGATATTAAGATAACTAATGGCTCAATAGGTAAAAATATTGATCTTGGAATAAGAAAAACCTGAGTCTAAATCAGGCTCATACACTTATTGGCTGTATGATCATGGAAAAAATCACTTAACCTTTGTTTCCCCCAGTTTCCTCAGTTGTAGAATGGATCCTAATAGATTTATCTTGCAAAATTATCATGAGAATCAACTGAAATAATAATAGTTAAAGCACACCTGGGAATCTGATATATAGTAGGTACTATTTAAATGGTTGTTCCCTTCTCCTGCACCAAACAAGGATCAAAAAAAGAGACTCCCTTTTCTACTCTTCAAATATTATGCTCCTATTGAGTATAAGACACTATTCTCATCACTGACCATATGCATGTTAAAAAAAAAACCAGCAATAACCATATCTGTCCTCATGGAGGTTACAATATAACAAGAAAGGATACAATGTGTACAGAAACAAGCATAATACAATGGTAGAATGCAATGAGAGGAAAAAAAAAAAGAATTGGGAAGGAGGACAAATCACATTCAAATTGAGGGAAGAGGGAATCAGATAATGAGAGCAGCCTTCATAGAGGAGATAACATTTGAAATTGATCTTGAAGAAACAGGAGGTACAAATGTGTGTATTTCAGGGTTTAAGCCTTAGAGCTCATTTTGATTGAGTAGAGGTAAGATATACACAAATCCCAAGAGAGGCTTCAGTGTCTGATTTGGGGGAAATGGAACTGAGGGACAAAAGGTCACTGGCTCTCTTATCCACGAATTTCATAATTCCTCCCCAAGAGGACCCTACAAACTATTGTGCTGTTGAGCACCAACTCATTTCACCATCCTGTAGAATGGTCTGTCTTCATGCCTGGAATACATTAATTTCCCCATTTCTACCTCTTGGAATCCTGAACTCTCTTCAAGGAGTTGATTTGTATACACTTTGAATTTTCTGATCTGTATCCAAGTTGTTTCTCAAATATCCCCCACCCTACAAAATAACCCCCTGGAGGGCACCTAGTTCTGTTCCTGGCACATAATAGATGTTTTGTAACTGCTTGCAACTGAATTTAATTTCCACTATACCACATAGCAGCTTTATACCTATTTCCTATATAAGGATCCTCTTTGATGATAATAATAGATTGATTAGTTTATGTTTATTTTAGATTAAAATAGATTTATTAACCTTAACTTTACAAACTTTACAATTTTAAAAGACCTTTTTACAGTTTTTTGTTTACTTAAACCATACAAAATTGCAATTGTAACTTTAGTTACAATAATTAGCCCTGTGAAGTAAGTAATACAAAGGCATTGTCAACCCTGTTTTGCAGAAGAGAAAAACAGAAGCTTAGAAAGAGAACTAATCTGTCTAGTTACCAACAGCTCTGCAGGTCTTTTAGCTGAAGAACAGGAAGCAATGACCTCTCTAAAGGACAAGTCATCCTTCTGCGTGAACTGAGAGCCACAGACCATCTTCCCAGGATGCAGTTTTGACTGAGAAGCTTTGCCCTCTCACACCTGATGGACTGATATGTTCCTTCTCTTCCTCCTCATAGCATCCTGCGTAATTAAGTGCCTCACCTCTTACAGAACCTGAAACTTTTCATGACTTATTCCCCATTGGCCTCAGATGAGTCACAACTATGAACATAAAAAAGGGGGGAGTGAAATGGAGAAATGACTGCCCCCCTCATCCCTGGGTCAAAAGGCTTTAGGCTTATAGGAAAATGTTGCTTATACTAAATTAAGGGTAGTGTTATGTTCAGACAGAATGCTTGCCTAACAATATCAGACATCCTGTAAGCAACCCAGCATCCTCCTTCTCGAGTGAGAAGTCGAGTCACTGTTGTAATTGCAAGACAGAACAAGAATTGCTTATAAGCCTGTCTCTATTTGGGTTCAAGGCAGATCTCTACTGAGAGTCCATCCCTGCTGGCTGGTAAATAAAAATGATTTCTAAATTATAAACACCTTGGCTGTCCTGAATTTTATTGTCTGGGCTATTTCAAAATGAATTCTCCATTGAGTGAGGAAATGTGAGAAAGTGAAGCATTATATGTAACACTACTTAAAGTGGATAGGAGTCAGGTTTTATCAAGTATATTGGATGAAAGAAAATGGCAATATAACGAGTGTCTACTCAAATAACTAAACAGAACCAAGCACAGACATATCAACAAAGCATGTTTTTTTTTTCTTTTTTTCTTTCTTTCTTGGAGACCAGTACCACAAGTGACATTCAAAATCTAGCCATTAAAATTTAATGGAAAAATTTAAAGCTCCCAGACAGGAAAAGCTTTGTTACTAATTTATTTTATGATACCGTAACCATTTGTAAAATAGTTATAATGATACTTGGGTAATACACAAATCCTTAATCAATGTATAGAAAATAAATGTAAAATATTAGTATTTGATCCTTTTTTTTCCAGAGAGCCATAGCATGCTTCCCTATTTATTTCCTAATTATTGCCGAAAGGAAAATTAACCAGTTAGATCTGCCCTGTGTATAATCTTTTCTTAAACAGCTCCAAGTTATCCCAGTTGCCACACAATACACACAACTCCCTTATTTTTGGTTTCATGACAACTTAAGGAAGGAAATGAGCATTTTATGCAGTGCCTACTATGTGTCAGACATTGTGCTAATTGTTATAAATGCTATTTCCTTTGACTCTCTCCCCCCCTCAACTCTAGGAGATAGTTCTATCATTATCTCCCATTTTACAGTTAAAGAAATTGAGACAGATTAAATACCTTGCCTAGAGTCATACACCTATTAGTTGTTTAAAGCTGAATTTGAATTCAGGTCTTCTTGACTCCAGATCTAGGGCCCCATCTATTGTACTACCTAGCTCCCAATTGAGTCCTTAGCTTTATTTCATCCTTATTTATTCTAATACTTTCTTTTTTTAATAATACTTTTTATTTTCAAAATATATGCAGATAGTTTTCAATATTCACCCTTGCAAAATCTTTGTTCCAAATTTTCCTCTCCCTTCTCTCCACTCCCTTTCCAAGATAGCAAGCAATCCAATATATGTTACACATGTGCAATTCTTCTATACTTTTTTTTTACCTTTATCATGCTTCATAAGAAAAATCGGATCAAAAAGGAAAAAATGAGAAAGAAAATAAAAAAGCAAGTAAATAACAACAAAAAGGTGAATACAGTATTGTGCTCCACATTTAGTACCCCTCTATAATCCTCTTTCTGAATGCAGATGGCTCTCTCCATCACAAATCTATTGGAAGTGACCTGAATCATCTCACTGTTGAAAAGAGCCATGTCCATCAAAATTGACCATTGCGTAATCTCCTTGTTGCTGTATACAATATTCCCTTGGTTCTACTTATTTCACTTAGCATAAGTTCATGTAAGTCTCTCCAAGCCTCTCTGAAATCATTCTGTTGACTGTTTCTTATACAACAATAATATTCCATAATATTCATATACCATAACTAATTCAGCCATTCCCCAACCGATGGGCATCCATTCAGTTTTCACTTCCTTGACAAGGAATATTTTATCTTTATCCATTCTGATGAAGCAAAGAGTAGGTAACCAATTCTTCTGAACTCCCTTCTCTTCTAGAACAGTTGGCACTAAATTCTATTCAGGCTCCTCCTGTCTCTATTGAAGAGTGTACGCATGATCTTTTCTTAAATCACCACTATCCTCCTCCCTGCCTCTTTCCTCTCTGGAGATTTAACCTACCAGGCAGTTATAATAATTACTTCACATTTATTGCCTGAGGGCCTTGTGATAGTCTTCAAGTCCATCCAGTATCTGTCTCTAATATTTTATGGAGTTTATAGTATACATACAAAAAAAATTATTAATACAATCCCAATAACCTAGAGCTCCAGTTAGGAAATTTCCTAAGATTCAGAAAGTGTTTTCACTCTCTGCCCTAAATTAATGTGTGTGTTTATTTTATGAGGCAATTAGGGTTAAGTGACTTGCTCAGGGTCACACAGCAAGTGTTCCGTGTCTAAGGTCACATTTGAATTCAGATCCACCTGACTCCACAGCTGGTGCTCTATCCACTGCCCCATCTAGTCCCATCTCTGTGTTAACTAACTAACTCCTGATTTCTTTATTGAGAAAGAATTAGGATACAGAAAAGTCTTTGGTTAAAAAAAGTAATCAGAGTATGCTGTTACAGTGACTATTATTGGATGGATATAAGAAGGAGAAATCGAGGAAAAATTACACTGTTTGAAGCTTTTCCAAATTTTTGAAGAGACAATGGCAGCTTCCAGATTTGGTCTGAGTTATCTGTTTCAAGATGTCTGCAAAGGACATTAATTTATTAGTAATAAAGGAATTACTCTAATCTCTTCCTTCTTTGCCACAACTCAATTCCTTTTTCAATTTCTCCTTTCATTTGTTGTTCTAGCACTGTTCTGTTTAGCTTATTACATCTTAGGCAAGCAGGAAACATTGTCTCTCCAGTACAAATCTTTCTGCTGCTCAGTTCTTGTAGTTTCCACTCCTTCCTCTCAGCCTTTCAAAAGACTTCCAGTTCCCCTTAACCCTTCCTTTCAGATTATGTGTGTTTCTTTGAAAACTCCTAATTGTAAATCAAGTCTATCTTCTAGCTCAAAAATCACTCAAGATATTAGTCCGTTCTCAAACTCCTATTATACCTTCCAGAAACCTAAAGATGTATAGAAAGAAGTTCAGAACTTGTAAAAACCAAAACCATTGTGGTAAAATGGTGGTCAGTGCTACAGTTGTCTTACACACAGGCCAAATTCCATTATTTAGTGTTGGGTCTCTAAACACAAATTCTCCCTGTGAATCATTTCATGAATTTCAAAATTTTTCAACAAAAGCATAGTAACAGCCAATAAGAAACTAGCTATGTCCAAGTCTAACAAATGAGAGGTTCACTATAGATATTCAGTGATTGGGCACTTGTCTAAAAGCAAGGCTTCAGTTACTAATGGTCCCTTTTCAATTCACCATGTTAAAGTAACCATATCTAGAAACAGATAGATAAAAGATGGGGAACAAATGGTAGTTATTCAGAAACAATGCAAAAACATTTTAAAATCTGTATTTATCTCCTTCATCCTTTCACAAGGGTTGGGATTTTGCTTTGACTAGAGACCAATGTTCAAAACAAATAAAAAAACAAAACCTCCCTGCTCAATTTTGCATCCCACAAATGTTGTCTCAAATCCCCTTTTCCCTCTCACATGACTTCTTGTGTAAGCAATTTGACTTAATGAGTACTTATACTTATAATAATAGTACTTATAATTAAAGCACAGCATTTATATATTATTACAAGGCTATTCTCATTCTTAGTAAAACAATGCATTGAAAAAAATTTAAATATATAATTACTGTGTGGAGGCCTTAAACAAAGTCCTTGTTCTCAATTCATTTCTTCCCCTTTTTAAGGAGGAGGAGAGCACAGAAAGAGAAGCAACAACTTACAAATAAGTCAATAGTATCTTTAGACTACTACTGAGGTGATGCATAGTTATGAAAGTTAATAAAAGGACAAGCACATTTTCTGCCTTAATAGGGCTCCTAGTTTAAAATATGAATTATGTTCCACATTTAACATGCAGTTGCCAAGAAATCCAAATAGCAGTGCATTCTGATCTTATCTGCAACTCTATGTTTAAGCTATTCAAAGAATAAATGAACTTGTCTAAATCTCATTTTATTCCAAGTCCCACAGGATTCCTAGCCCATGATTTCATTATAACTTATTGGGATGCAGCAAGCAAGCTTAACACAGGATTAGTGTGAGTAGACTGCAAATTTGAAAATAGTGACCTGTGTTGCTATTTGACCTTTACACATCTAAATTATTACTCCTGGACTAGAAAACTGAACTTATTGGTACATGGTGATTATGGAGTCATCCATTTCTAGTTCTACCCACATCCTGCTGATTTATTTCCATAAGGGAAGGTGCTGAATTGGTATGCACATGGGTATGAAGGGGGAACAGCACTGCCTTCTGCCACTTGGAATGTTAAACCAGCCCAGCTGTTTTGAGATGGTGCTGTCTTCTCTTTGTTTAAGCCCTTCATTCTGCTCTATAAGTGTGATGCTCCTTTGCCTTTCAGACAGAGTTAGTTTTAAACAGACTGCTCTAAGTGTTAGTGTAATAGTTTGCTTTTTAATAGCATATGAATAAATGTTCTATTGGGAAACCCTGATGTCTACAATTATTTCAATGCCCTTTAGTGTTTGAACAATTCAAGAGCTTATATTAAGCTTATCTTACCACATCAGGCAAATTTGTTAATACCTAATATTTTAAGAGATTTATCTGTAGTGAAATCTACACTTACTGTATCACTAGCACAGCTCTGATATAAATTAGAATCATAGATTCACTGTGAAAAGTAATCTTAGAGATCTCCTAATTCCCAATGTCCCATTCAAATTAATTCACTTGTAAAGTATGATTTGATTTTCATACTGGTTATCAGCCTAATTTACCTAGGACAGAGAATATGTGAAAGGGAGATATGTGGCATAAACCCATAAAATTCTAGCCACATAGTGGAGGACTTTAAATGCCATATATAAGAATATTTGTTTGATCCTTCAAGCTATAAGGAACCACTAGATTTTTCTGAGTGGGAAAGTAGCATGGTCAGACCTGAGCTCTAAGAAGATTACTTTGCCAGCCATGTGAAGGATAAACACTGGATTCAATTATATCAATCAGAAATCAATTGCAACTCTCCAGACAGGTGATGAGGATTTATGTTATGGTGAAGATAATGTAAGTGAAGCATAGAGGTACCATGATCACCTTTTAGAGTATGAACATGGATTCAGCAAAGAAGGGCTAGTCAGACAGATAAGAACAAAGTATTGTGAAAATTCAAGGGGAAAGAGTATCCAAGAGGAGATGGTGGCCAATAGTATCAAATGCTAAAGAGAGGTAAAGAGGGAATAAGTTAAGAAAACCACATTCGGTGATTAAAATGTCATTCATAGCTTTAAAGAGCCTTTTAAATTGAATGATGAGTTAGGATCCAGGTTGTCAGGGAATGAAGAATAAAAGGAGAAGAAATGGAGACTACCAGTTTAGATAGCTTTATTTAGGGGTTTGGCTGTGGAAGAGAAAAACAGTCATATTGTGTGATACAGTGGAAAGAATATTCATTCATTCATTAAGTGCCCTATATTCATGTATTAAATACCTATTGTGTTTCAGGCACTGGGGAAACAAATAGAAATTTTAAAAAATAGTCCATATTCTCAAGAAGCTTACAACTTAATGGGAGAAGATACATGCAAACAAATATTTTAAAAGCAGGAAATAATTAAAAGAAAAATACTGGAATTAAGTGGAGTTAGTTAAGTCTTCCTATAGAAGGTTAGATTTTATTTGGGGCTTAAAGGTAAGTCTTCCTGTAGAAGGTTAGATTCTATTTGGGACTTAAAGAAAGCTAGGAAAGTCAGTAGTCAGAGGAGAAAAGAGAAAACATTTCAAGCATAGGGGAAATAGAAAATGCCCGGAGGGAAAAGATATTCATGGACCATCCAGGAGGTCAGTTGTCACTGGACAGAAGAGTATGTTTGGGGAATAAGACATAAAGTAAAGGTAGGATGGTACTAGGCTATAGAAGGCTTTGGAAGACAAACAAAATATGTGTATTTGCTTTTAAAGGCAAGAAAAGACAATTGGAATTTATTGAATGTCACCAGGGTGACATGATCAAATCTTATTTTTGGGACAATTGCTTTAGTGGTTGAATGGAGAAATGATTGGACTGGGGAAAGACTTGGCAGGCAGACTTACCAGCAGACTAATACAGTAATCAAAACATGGAATGGGGAACCAAGGGAATACAAGCAGAAACTCAGATGAAATTTTTCAACATTGCTATGATCAACTATGAAAGACGTGGTTTTTCTCAGCAGTTCAGTGATCCAAGGCAATCCCAATAAACTTTGGATAGAAAACGTCATCTGCATTCAGAGTAAGAACTATGAAGACTGAATGAAATCAACACACGCTATATTCACTTTTTCTTTTCTGTTTTTTTTCTCTCGTGGTTCTTCCCTTTTGTTCTGATTTTTCTCTTTCAACACAATTCATAAATGTATATTTTATAAATTAATATACATGTATAACTAGAAAAAAATAAAATGAGAAAAAAAATCTTTCAAGATTCCCCTCCAAACAAACTGAGCTCCTCAAAATGAATTCTGAAGCAGCTGAGACAACAAAAGGTCAGGATGAAATATTTTTTTCAAACCAAAACAACTTAGGAGATCAGCAGAAAAGTTCTATGATGTCAGGGTAGGAGTCATCCCTAAGTGAAGCACACATAACAGCAACCTTGAAGGGCTGTGATTGCGGTAGCAACATTGGGAGCTCTCAGCATAGAGATAGTAAGGAAATTGGACAACTAGTCAGAAAAAAATTTACATGGAACCCTTCACTGGTACTCCATTCAAGACCCTATTGCATTGCCCATAAGCAGTTCTGGAACACAATTCCAGAGTGAAGAGGATCCCCAGCACCTGCAGCCACAGGAGAATAAGATCCTCAGTTACAGTTTCAGGGCAGAAAGGAGCATTAATGCTTGTAGCTATAGGAGAACATGAAACTTGGTCAAAGTTCGGAACCAAGAGCTAATAATTGTTGGATTCAGAGAGCAAGAAGTCTTCCCAGATAAATACCATAGCACAGATCAGAACAGCAATGACCACATGTTCCCTCAGATCATACTACCTTGGAAACATTAAAAAGGTACAGACTGCAATGACTAGCTTTGAGAATAAAACCACAAAAAACTTGAAGCTATGGAAAGTTCCTCCTCAACTCCAGGAGCACAGCCTGACTTAAAAATAAAGTTAAAAATCAAGAAATGGATTGGAAAAAGTGAGGAAACAATAAAAAAGAACCTGAGCATAAAAATTTACTATGTTGACAAGGAAGATCAAGACACAAACTCAGAAGACATTAATGTCAAAACAATTACAAGCAAAGTTTCAATAGGAAGAAAAGTAAACTGTATACAAAACCAACAAGAATTCCTGGAATAACTAAAAAAGGATTTTAAAAATTAGAGAAGTAGAGAAGAAAACTTGGAAAATAAATGAGAATAATGAAAAAAAATGAAAAGAGAGTCAACAAAGAGGCAGAAAAAAACACTAGAAAAATAACACCTTTAAACGAAGAATTAGCCAAATTTAAAAAGAGAGACAGAAGCTCATTGAAAAAAATCATTCCTTAAAATTGGAAACAAGCAAATGGAAGGTAACAACTCCATGGGATACAAAAAATCCCCAATAAAATAAAGTCAAAAGAATGAAAAAAGAGAAGAAAATGTAAAACATTTCATTAGAAAAACAATTGACTAGGAAAAGAAATCAAAGAAACAACTTAAAAATTATTGAACATTGAAAGCCAGGATAAAAAAATTGTAGACATTATATTTCAAGCATTTATTGAAGAAAACCACCTGATATCCTAGAACTGGAGGTTAAAAAGTTAATTGAGAAAAATCTACCAATTGCCTCCCAAAAGAGATCCAAAAGTAAAAATTCCCAGAAATATTATAGCCAAATTCCAGAGCTCATAGGAGAGAAAATATTGCAAGCAGCCAGAAAGAAAAAACTCAAATCTTGTAGAACCACAATTAAAATCACACAAAATTGGACCAATTCCATGTCTTATAAATGAAAAGGGAGAATGCTCCACCAATGATGATGAAATTAAAAACAATTATTAGGAGCTATTTTGCCCAATTATATCCCAAAAATCTCACAATCTAAATGAAATGGATAAATATTCATAAAAACATAAATTACTGAAGTTAATAAATCCTGAAGTTAACAAAAAGAAAATAGAATAATTAAATAACCTTATGTTAGAAAAAGAAATTGAACAAGATATAAATAAGCTCCCAAAGAAAAAAGTACCCAGGGCCAGATGGATTCACAAGTGAATTCTATCAAACATTTAAAGAACAATTCATTCTAATACCATATAAGCTATTTAGAAACATAGGTAAATGATTTTTTAAGGACATAGTTGCATTGCTGATATCTAATCCAGGAAGAACAAAAACAGAGAAAGAAAATTATACACCAATTTAATGAATATTGATGTGAAACTTTTAAATAAAAAAAAAAACTGTCAATGAAATTTTGGCAATATATCACAAAGATTAAACACTATGACCAGGTGGGATTTGTATCTGGAATGTGGGTTGGTTCAATATTAGTAAAACTATGAGCATAGTTGATCATATTAATAAAAAAGAAGAAAAATCACATAGACACTTCAATAAATGCAGAAAAGACTTTTGACAAAAATACAATAATCATTCTGATTAAAAACACTAGAAAGCAAAAGAATGTTTGTTATTTAATCATATCTGACTCTTTGTCCCCATTTGGTGTTTTCTTGGCTCTTTCTACTGTACCACCTAGCTGCCCAAAGAATAAATGGAGCTTTCTTTAAAATAATAAATTGTATATATCTAAAATCATCTATAAAAATTATCCGTAATGAGTATATGCTAGAAATCTTCCCAATAAGATCATGGGTGAAACAAGAATGCCCATTATCACCACTAGAAATGCTAACTATATCAGTACTTTTTGTAATGGCAAGGAACTGGAAACTGAATGGATGCCCCCAATGACACGAATGGCTGAATGTAATGGAATATTATTTTTATATAAGAAAAGATCAGCAGAATGATTTCAGAAAGGCCTAGAGAGACTTACATGAACTGATGGTAAGTGAAGTGACTAGAACCAAGAGAACACTGTATACAGCAACAACACTATGTGATGATCAACTATAATGGACTTGGTTCTTCAACACTGAGGTGATTCAAGCCAATTCCAATAGACTTGTGATGTAGAGAGACATCTGTATCCAGGAAGAGAAGTAGGGAATGGGATGATATATATTCAATTCACTATAGTATTTTCACCTTTTTTGGTTGTTTACTTACTTTTTTCTTTCTCCCCTTTTGATCTGATTTTTCTTGTGCAGCATGATAAAATGTGGAAATACATTTAGAAAAATTGCACATTTAACCTAATTAGATTACTTGCTGTTTAAGGGAGGTGGGAGAGGGATAGGAGTGAGAAAAACCTGGAACATAAGGTTTTTCAAGAGTGAATGTTGAAAACTATCTTTGCATGTATTTTGAAACCAAAAAGCTATTATTACAACATTTTTTAAAAACAATTGCCAAAGGAAAAAAAGAAATGCTAGCTATAGTCATAAGAAAAGAAAAAGAAATTAAAGGAATTAGAATAGGCAGTAAGCAAACAAAATTATCACTCTTTTGCAAAGAATATGACAATATACTTAGAGAATTAAGTAACAATTAACAAGTTCAACAAAATGCAGGCTAAAAATAAAACCCACATAAATCATCTGTATTTCTACATTTTCCAAAAAAAGTTCAGCAGAAGAGAGAAAAAGAAACTCCATAAAAAATAACTATAGACAATATGAAATCCTTGAGAATCCATCTGTTAAGACAAACCCTGAACTTATATTGACAAATTATTAAACACTTTTTGCACAAATACAGATCTAAACAATTACAGAAATACTAATTACTTATGGATAGGCCAAGCCAATATAATAAAAATGACAATTCAAACTAAATTAATTTACTTATTTACTAATAACTTTACTTATTATTTATTAATTAATTGCCATTCCAATCAAATTATCAAAAAATGTATAGAGCTAGAAAAAATAATAACAAAATTCATCTGAGAGAAGAAACAGAGCATCAAGGGAATCAATGAAAAAAATTGAGGTCAGTCTAGAAGAAACAGATTTCAAACTATATTACAAAGCAGCGATCATCAAAACAATCTGGTATTGGCTAAGAAATAAAGTGACTGATCAATGAAATAGATTAGGTACACAAAACAAAGTAGTAAATGGCCATAGTAATATAGTGTTTATTCAACTCAAAGATTCTAGGTTTTTGGGACAAGAACATGCTATTTGACAAAAAATAATTTCTAGAAAAACTGTAAAGCAGTTTGGCAGAAACTAGATACAGACCAACATCCCACATCATGTATAAAGATAAGGTCAAAATGGGTACATGATTTAGGAATTAAGAGTGACATCATAAGAAAATTAGGGAAGCATGGAAAATTTTACCTATTAGATCTATGGATAAGGGGAAATTCATGACGAAACAAGAAACAGAGAGGATAACAGAAAATAAGAGGTGTTGTTTTGTTACATGAAATTAAAGTTTTACCCAAACAAAACTAATACAGCCAAGATCAGAAGGAAAATAAGAAACTTGAGGAAGGGGAAAAGAAGGGAATTATATCATTTCTCTGATAAAGACTTTAATTCTCAAATACATAGAGAACTGGATTAAATTTATAAAAAATACAAGTCATTCCCAAATTGATAAATGCTTAAAGGATATGAACATGCAGTTTTTAGGAGAAGAAATCAAAGCTATTTATAGTCATGTGAAAAGAATGCTATTAATCAGAGAAATATAAATTAAGACAATTCTGTGTACAGTTTATCAGATTAGCTAATATGATAGAAAAAATGAAAAATGTTAGAGGGGTTATGGAAAAATTGGGACATTGATATACTATAGGTGGAGCTGTGAACTGATCCAACCATTCTGGAGAACAATTTGGAATTATGACCAAAGTACTATAAAACTGTGCATACGCTTTGATTCAGCAATACCAGCACTAGGTCTACATTCCAAAGAGATCAAATTAAAAGGAAGAAGTCATAGCAAATACACAATTTATCCAAATCAATAGCAAAACTGAAATCAGAGAAAATTTATATCAAAGAATTTGTATCAGACAATCTACAAAGTACATGAAATTTCCCATTAAAACCTCAACTGACAGAGAGGCAGAGACACAGAGAGACACACAGAGAGAAACAGAGAAACATTGACAGTAAGACAGAGTCTCTTATCTGACTAATAGGAAATTCTCTAAAATGTTAGCTCATGTGTTCTCTTGACTCTGGAAGCCAGAAGACCAGTTTCTCTTCTGTCTAGTTCACCAACTGTGCTCCAAAGCACATTGAATAATTAATTATTCAAGGCAAAACATTGAATAATTAATCTTCACCACTTCTCAGGCAAATGGCTTTTTGAGTTGAAAACCACAAAATTCAATTCTTTTCATATTTTAACAAGTCATAGTTTTTCCATATTGAAATCCTGATTAAAGATTCATAAGTGGGGCAGCCAGAAGGTGCAGTGGAAAGAGCACTGGCCCTGGAGCCAGGATTACCTGGATTCAAATCCAGTCACAGACATTTAACATGCACTAGCTATGTGATCTTGGACAAGTCACTTAACCCCAACTGCCTTGCTAAAAAAGGAAAAAAAGTGCAAAAACCATTTTTTACCTACATTTCATAGGCTGCTGAGTTCAATATAGGACATGTGGGAAATACGTATCCTACTTATGACTCAAGCTTCCACCCCAATGGTAAACTCGGGACCTTTAAAAGTCAATTCATGTCTTAGATACTTGTTATTATGCTAGCAAAAACTTAGTCAAATCACAACATAGGGTCAGTGAAATATGATTTGAACAAGAAAAGGAGTGAAACAACAATATGAACATTCTCAGAGATAATTTTCCCCTTCTTCAGTAGAGTTAAGATACAAAGTTCAGTTTATCTAGGTTCCCATATACAAAACAAATAAGAAAAAACAATAAGACTGGAACATTTTGGAAACCATAATCCTTGCCGTTTATGGTTCTTGGACATCATTTTGCCTAGTTTCAGATCCAAAAAGCTCTAGCTCTGCTGCCACAAATCCACTGGAGCCTCTGCTTTGGTTTAATTTGTTACCCTCAGAAATTCAGGATTCTTCCATGAAGTTCTCATTTGACTTCTCTCTTTTCTCCTCCTTATAGAATTTTTGTCTCTTCCCCCCAGAAATGATATTTAGTCTTCCCTCCATGCAACTTCATTCAGGTTCTCTTTTTTCTCCTTCACAGGTTTTTCTTTTCTTTTTTATGGAAAATATCTGGAAATCAATCTCCTGGGAAGTAAACTGGTTAGATGGCATGTGTCTGCTCATAGCAAACTGTAAAGTATAGATTTGCCATCATCTGGCCCTCCATTAAGAGTCTCTCACAAAGAGTCAAATACAATTATTATCAGAGTAGGAACAATAAGAACATGATTTAAAGTGTGTTACTTAAAATGATGAGACATCATTTGAAATGTGTAAAGACACTTCTAGAGGCTAGTTCAGAAATCTTAAATGTGGATTCTCTCATTCGTGTAAAGTAAACATTTAAAATTCCAATGTCAGTACTCAAAGAGTGTCAGACATTCATATGACTTCATCACAGTTTTTTTTTACTAGCAGAACAGTCCAATTATGGGAAATAATTTTACTTATTTTTATATTTCTAAACAATGTGCCTATTCACTTTATTTACATCATGAAAACAAGGACAAAAATGTACTTGAAATTAGGCACCATTTGGGATAGCCTTTTGTAACAAGAACATTCTTTTTGATTTATATAATTCTATTCTTCCTTGCTAAATAATCCCTGTAGTGCTACTATGAAAAAAAATTTAATGGTGTTATTTCCTTGTTTTATTTGAAGGAAAATCAAGAGCCAAAAAGATAACTACAGGTTACAGAGCAAGTCAGTGACACCATCTAGGAAGCCATAAAACATTTGTGTTTGTGTTTGGGTGTGTGTGTGTGTATGTGTGTGTGTGTGTGTGTGTGTCCAATTGCTCTAAAAAATTACAATCAGACTTTAACTATATTTATGAATATCCAAATTATAATGCCAAGATAATAAGTGGAGCAGGCTACTAGTGTTCCATCCCTTGCCTTCAATCCTTGATAGTAACAACTGCCATCAGTATAAAGTAGAATCTCAGAAATAGAATCTCTGTCTAGATTGTGATTGAAATGCAACCTAACCATGGCTTCTACAGGTACATATGACCTCTTCAGCAATTATAGATATTTAAGACCTGGAAAATAAATTTCTTGTTACCAATGTTTTTGGCACTGTGAATATCAAAAAGGTACACAAGTTTATCCAGGGAAACTACTGCAAAAAAGATGTATTAGTGTGAGCCTTCCTCCTATACCTTAAGGACCATTGGGCTTGTCCATCCAACTGGTAGCAGAAATTTCAAATGTGAGTTGTTTCCTTCTGTTCGATAGTGAGTTTACTGGTAAACTTGGTGGGACCAATATTATCCAAGAACTGAACTAAGTCTTCCCCAGTACCATGCCCTCAAAGTGTTGTCATAATGGTTACTCACTAGCACCTAAATGTGGAGGGTACATAACCAGTGGGAATTTGAGTCAATACAATTAAAGAAGAGAGATGTCCAAACCCTTTAAAGTATTTCTAATAGCCTTGAGGAAGGAATAGAACATCCCAGTTCTGGGATAATGGAACCAAAGAGTACTCACTATAGTATTGGGAGTAGGATTTAGAGAAATTAATGAAAGTATCATTAATAGGACATGGTGACTCAGTTATGATTGGAACATTCTAAGAAAAAGTATTACAAGATGAGCAGATTATTTCCATTGTTCTGCCTAAGTCTAGAGTTCTTTCCCTTAGGAACACATTTCCCCATATTTCTTCATGTTAGCAATGCCTAGTCTAATCACAAAGTTTTGTAAGGATACCAGTCTATAATCACAACAAAATACATACCTAGGATCCTTATTCCACACTAGTAATATTGATGAAATATTAAAGTTGCCATGACAATAGCCTGCCTCTATATAAATGGAAAGATAAAATGAAAATGAGGCATATTAACTATTCAAACATTGCCATGTATTTTTCCCTTTTGTACATTTCAGATATGTAAACGATATGGCCACAATAATTTGTTTGCATATTGTTGTTGTCATTGTTGTTATAATATAGAGAATGGTACATTATGATTTAAGTGAGGTTTAAGTGGTAGTTAGGCAAAAAGGATGAGATTAAAGAAATATAAAGTTGTTCCAGGCTCAAAAACATACCACAAGCAATAAGCAAGGGCAGCAGGATTATTCCAGGACTTCAGCATGTACTACTTGTGTATATGTACTATTTGCTTTTTTTCTGCTTTTGTCCATTATATAGTTATGGTTGGTTTTTGCCTCCATTCTTGAAAAGAACCAAAATGACATCACTATATTAGAATCAAGTTACAGTGTGTCTGACTATAGTTGCTCAGATCACTATAAGCTTGGAATGCTTTACCACAGGTCGGGAACAAATAGTCCCCGTGAACATTTGTGGTGGATTCTCTGAGCACATCTCACATTTCTTTTGAGCTACTTCAATTCTGTGCTCATAGAGCACAGCATATTCTTTGATGAGCGGACACACCATGCTGGGTGGTCCTGTGTCACTGTCTCCCATGTCACAAAACCAATTCTTCAAAAAGACCTTGAGAATGTCCTTCTATTACTTTTTCCTTTTTTTACAAAATAGATTTTTTAGGCAAGCATGCATTTGGCATTCAGATAAGATGTGCTCTCTGCTGTAGAGTTTGAATGAATGACAGTTTAGCTCAAGAAAGAATCTCAGTGTTTTCTAAATTATCCTATCAGGTAATCTTCAGAATCTTAAAATAATTCAAATGAAGATGATTCAATTTCCTGGCATGACACTGGTAGACTATTCAGGTTTTACAAGCATACAACATTGAGGTCAGCACAATGATTCAGTAGACTTTCAGTAAGACAGTCTAATACCTCTTTCCACACTTTTTTTCAGAGACTCCCAAACACTGAGCTAACTCTAGTAATGTATGCACTAACTTCATTATCAATGTGTATATCCCTGGAAAGTATACTACAAAAGTAAGTGAACTTATCCATAGTATTCAAGCTTTCTCCATTTGAGGTATTTGATGGTTCCATGCATATGGTTTGGTGGTGACTTGTGGGGATCTTCTTCTTTTAAAATAAGTAGAATAGTTCTCTCTTGGGGAGAGAGCAGGTTTCTCGGGGAGGTTTTCTTGGAGGCAGCCTTAGTTTCAGTTCAGATCAATAATTACCCCAAATGCAGCCAGCTGGTAAAAATGTAAACATTTGTTTTCTCCTTCCAAAGTAGCCTGATTTAGTTGAGGCCTCTCTCTCTGCTTGGTTCCAAGAGCTCCCTCCAAAAGTCTCCAAATCCAAAGGTTTTGTCCTTCAGCCACTGCCTCTGCTTTCTTCAGCCTCCAGAGCCAGCACCAAGTTGAATCTGTCTTGCCTCTGAGAGAGCCGTCTCAATCTTCACTGAACTCTCGACTCGTAGCTTCTTCCTCTGAAAACTCTTCCGCCACCAGCCAGTCAAGTGGAAAATATTCTAATGAATCACTCTTCACTGGCTTATATATGACTCTTCTGAGAGAATGGGATTATGAGTTTTCTCCCATAGTGCTCTTTGGCCCTAAGAGCTTCAAGAGAGGTGTGAATTCAGATATCTCATACTAAACCCTGAAATTTCCCAAACGTGTGAACTCCAATGAGTAAAGGTGCAAACACAAGCATTGTATCAATTAGTTCTACTTAGTACCTTGTTTCAGATTCTGGCCCAAAACATCTTGTAAGAGCAGATCAATAATCTATCAACTCTAATGAGTTAGCTGTTTGTAAAGATTCCACCAGTAACTGGTGGAGCATTTGTGTTTTCTTGGTGTTAATTTTTAGGGCAAAATAAGCACAAGCAGCAAAGAATCAATTCATATTTTGTAGCATCTCAGCTTCAAGGGTTGCACTGAGTATACAATCTATCATCTGAAAACAAAACAAAAAAATTATGCACTAACTTTCCTTCCACTTTAGTTTTGGCTTGTAGCCTTTTCAAGTTAAATAATCTGCCATCAGTGTGGTAGCTGACATTGATGCTGTGTTCATATTCAAGGAAGGCATGTGACAATGTTGCTGAAAACATCATACTGAAAAGCAAGGGAATAAGCACATAAATTTGGTTCACTCACTGGGAAATTGTGAAACTACCATCCATCATCCAGAACTCATACAAGCATGTCATCGTGAAAGTGATGTGCAATACTGATGAACTTTTCTGGGCAACCAATTTTTCCATAAGCCTTCATGACTGACAGTATCAAAGACCTTTGTGAGATAGATAAATGTGTACTGACCTTTGTTCTATTCCTGGCATTTCTCTTGGAGCTGTCAGATCCCAAACACCACATAACCTTCCTCAGCCATTTTTGAAACCACTCTAACTCTTTGGTAAATAACTATCTTCCAAGTGAAGGATCAGCCTTTTAAAAAGTACTCTGATAAGAATATTGCTAGCAATGGCTAAGAGAAAAACCCTTTACCTTTGTAAGATATGGACAATGGAGGCAATTTTGAACTTCTGGGGGATAAGCTCCTCTTGCCATATAACCCAGAAAATTTTAATCAGTTTTTGATTTGGAATGAACCTTTTCCCATATCTCCCTATACAGACACACATACCCTGTAAAATGTCAGTTGAAATAAAATCAGCACTAAATGCTTTATCATGGGAGAAGAACCTACTGACATTTAAGATGTCTTCTTCAGATGGACATTTGGCTAAAGAGTGGCTCCAATCAGATGTAAATAGTAAATGACTTCAACATTGATTGATGATGGTATATTGAGAGCACTATGGAAATGTAATGAAAGTGATCAGCTCGTGATTAAAGAATCATGTCTTTAGAACTAATCAATATGGCTCCATAAGTAATTGAGATACACCATATGTTTTTGTTCCATGTCTGGTAATCTATATCTGCTCTAGCATTAAGGTCACCTAAAATTATTAGCTTGTCCTCTTTTAGCAAATTGATGATCTCCAGGTCTTCATAAAATTTTTCTTTGAACTCATCAGGATTTCTCATGGTAGGAAAATAGGGACTGATGATGGTGATATGGTACTTTTTTGCAAGTGATAATGACACTGTCATCACACTGTCATTCACTTCTTTTCAACTTGCTCACTCATTAGTTTGAATACAAAACCTATAACAGCTTCAACAGCACTCCCTTTCACTATGACAACTCCGGGGGGAGAGGAGGAAACATATGTTGATGAGTGGAATCATCTCTGCAGAAGTTTTTGTATTTTGTTGTCTGTTCTTTAACTTCAAGATGGGATCCTTGGAGAGTGGGGGGGCAGTGGAGCCAAAATGACAGAGAGGACACCCATTTCTTTCTGACCTTCTCCCATGACCCTTAGACTAAATAGCAAATTCAGTCTCTGAATTAATTCTGGACTGTTAGAATCCACAAATATTGGCAGTGCAACAAATTACCAGCAAAAGATAATTTCTAAGCTCTCCAGAAAAGGTCTGTTTCAATCAGGCACAGAGGGAAGCGGGCCAAGTGCAAGCAGGACAAGCACAGACTCCGAGTGCAGACAGCACAGACCAGGGGCAGTGGGGATTCTACACAACAGAAAATTTTAAAAGGTAAATAGTGAACCACAAAATGCCAGAATTCCAGGAGACCTGACTACACCCACCCAGCACCTGCAGTCAAGTCAGCACTGCCACTGCTTCTTGTAGAGGAAGTTTGGAGAATCTCCCTTGACCTAAAAGCAGATCTCAACTTTTAAAAAATGAGTAAAAAAGCAAAAAGAATTCTGACCATAGATAGTTTTTATGGTGAAAGAGAAGAACAGATTTCAAACCCTGAGGAAACTAAAAGCAGATTGTCTCTAGATGAAGCCCCAAAGGGTGATATAAATTGGTCCCCATCACACAAGGCTGGAAGAAAAATGGGGAAAGGAAATGAGGATTTTACAAGAGGGTTTGGAAAAGAAAACACAGGAATTATCTGAAGAAAATTCATTACAAAATAGACAGTGAAATGGAAGCATATAACTCCTTAAAAATAGAGTTGACAAAATGGAAAAAGAAAACAACTCCCTGAAAAACATAATTTATGAAATGGAAAAAGAAAACAACCCCTTGAAAAATAGAATTTGTGAAATGGAAAAAAGAAAATTGCTCCTTAAAAACAGAATTTGTGAAATGGGGGAAAAATCCACAGAATAAAACAACTCATTTAAAAATTCAATTGGACAAATACAAAAAGAACTATAAAAAAAAAAAAGTAAATGATGGCAAAACTCACTAAAAACCAGAACTGAATAAATGGAAATAAATGACTCAATGAGACATCAAGAATCAATCAAGCAAAACCAAAAAAAAAAAAAAAAAAAAAAGAAAGAAAGAAAGAAAGAAAAAAATAGAAGAAAACATAAAATACCTACTTAAGAAAACAACTGACTTGGAAAATAGATCAAAGAGAGACAATTTAAGGATTATTGGACTTCCTGAAAACTATGATTAAAAAAAGAGCCTAAACATTATTTTTCAGAAAATCATCAAAGAGAACTGCCCTGATGTCATAGAATCAGAAGGTAAAATAGCCATTGAAAGAATTCACCAAACACCTCTGGAATGAGACCCCTAAATTAAAACTTCAAGGAATATTATGACTAGATTTCAGAACTATTGGACCAAGGAAAAAATATGGCAAGCATCCAGAAAAAAAAAAATTCAAATATGGAGGAGCCACAATAAGGATTATCCAGGACCTAGCAGCTTCCACCTTACAGGATTGAAGGACCTAGAATCTGATATTCTAAAAGGCAAAGGAACTTGGAATGCAGTCAAGAATAAACTACTCTACTAAACTGAGCATTGCATTTTTTTTCAGGGAAGAAAATGGACATTCAACAAAATAGGTGAATTCCATTTATTTATGATGAAAAGACCAGAATTGAACAAAAAATTTGACTTGCAAATATAGAACTAAAGAGAAGCATAAAAGGTAATAAGAAAAGAACTCATGAGAACTATTATCTCTGTATAGATAGTGTATGTATAATTTGGTTTTACTGTTATAATATCAAAAAGAAACTAGAAGTGGAAAGGGGATTATAACAGAAAAAGGGAAAAGTGGAGGTAAAATGAGGGAAAGTACATCTCATGAAGAGGCAAAGAAAACCTATTATAATTAAGGGAAAGAAGGGAGGGGGATAAACATTGTGTGAATCTTAGTCTCATCAGATTTGGCTCAAAGAGAGAATATTAGGCATATTTGGTTACATAGAGAAACTTCTCTCACCTTATAGGAAAGTAGGAGGAAAAAGGGGGAAAGGGAAGGGGTGGGCTAAATAGAAGGGAATACAGAAACAGTAGGGGAAAGATATAAGAAAGGGAGAGAGGCTCTAAAGAGGAATGCCTGCTTGAGGCAAATGGAGCTCATAAGTAAAATACTGGGGAGAAAAAGGGGAAAAGGAAAAATAAAAGTATAATTTGGGGTAAATAAGATGGCAGGAAATATAGACTTAATAGTTTTAACTGTAAATATAAATGGGGTAAACTCTCCCATAAAATGGAGGCAGATAGCAGATTAAAAACCAGAACCCTACAATATGTTATTTACAAGAAATATATTTAAAGCAGAGTGATACATACAGATTAAAGATAAAAAACTGGAAAAATGTCTATTATGCTTCAGGTGAAGTAAAAAAAAAAAAAAAAGCCTGATCTCAAATCAAACTAAAGCAAAAATTGATCTAATTAAAAGAGATAAGGAAGGAAACTATATCTTGCTAAAGGGTACCATAGATAATGAAGCAATATCAATACTAAATAAATATGTACCAAATGGTATAGCATCTAAATTCCTAAAGGAGAAGTTAAGAGAGCTGGAAGAAGAAATAGACAGCAAAACAATAATAGCGGGAGAGCTCAACCTTGCTCTCTCAGAAACAGATAAATTGATCCATAAAATAAATAAGAAAGAAGTTAAGGAGGTAAATAGAATACTAGAAAAGTTAGGTATGATAGATCTTTGGAGAAAATTGAATGGAGACAGAAAGGAGTACACTTTCTTCTCGGCAGTTTATGGAACCTATATAAAAACTGATCATGTACTAATACATGAAGACCTCAAAATTAATGCAGAAAAGCAGAAATAGTAATTTTTTCAGATTATAATGCAATAAAAATTACATTCAATAGAAGGTCAGAGAAAAATAAACCAAAGAGGAATTGGAAG
The DNA here is from genome assembly GCF_016432865.1 of Antechinus flavipes. Classification (NCBI taxonomy): domain Eukaryota; kingdom Metazoa; phylum Chordata; class Mammalia; order Dasyuromorphia; family Dasyuridae; genus Antechinus; species Antechinus flavipes. The sequence continues at coordinate 223,615,185 of NC_067398.1, read as the reverse complement.
CTAAATAATCTCATCCTAAAGAATGAATGGTTGAAACAGCAAACCAAATAAACAATTAATAATGTCATCCAAGAGAATGAAAATAATGAGACAAGACATCAAAATTTGTGGGATGCAGCCAAAGCAATAATAAGGGGAAATTTTATATCTCTTGATGCTTACTTGCATAAAATAGAGAAATAAAAAAATCAATGAATTGAGCTTACAACTAAAAAAGCTAGAAAAAAGAACAAATTAAAAACCCCCAATCAAATACCAAACTTGAAATTCTAAAAATGGAAGGAGAAATAAAATTGAAAGTAAAAAGAAACTATTGAATTAATAAATAAAACTAAGAGTTGATTTTATGAAACAACCAACAAAATATTAGTTAATTTGATTAGAAAAAGGAAAGAGGAAAATCAAATTGTTAATCTCAAAAATGAAAAGGGAGAACTTTTCACCAATGAAGAGGAATTTAGAGCAATAGTTAAGAGTTATTTTGCCTAAGTTTTTGCCAATAAATTTGATAACCTAAGTGAAATGGAGAAGTACTTACAAAAATATAAATTGTCCAGATTAACAGAAGAGGAAATAAATTACTTAAATAGTCCCATTTTAGAAAATGAAATAGAACAAGCTATTAATCAAGTTCCTAAGAAAAAAATCTTCAGGATCAGATGGATTTATATATGAATTCTACCAAACATATAAAGAAAAATTAACTCCAATACTGCATAAACTATTTGAAAAAATAGGGAAAGAAGGACTCCCATTAAATTCCTTTTATGAGCAGACATGGTAATGACATCTAAATGAGGTAGGATGAAAACAAGAGAAAGAAAATTATAGACCAATTTCCCTAATTCCCAATATTCATATTGATGTAAAAATCTTAAATAAATATTAGCAAAGAGATTACAGAAAGTCATCTCCAGGATAATACACCATGACCAAGTAGGATTTATACCAGGAATGCAGGGCTGGTTCAATATTAGGAAAACTATTAGCATAATTGACTATATCAATAACCAAACTAACAAAAACTATATGATTATCTCAATAGATGCAGAAAAAGCATTTGATAAAATCCAACATACATTCCTAATAAAAACACTTGAGAGGATAGGAATAAATGGACTTTTCCTTAAAATAGTCAGGAGCATATATTTAAAACCATCATATGTAATGGGGATAAACTGGAACTATTCCCAATAAAATCAGGGGTGAAACCAGGTGGTCCACTATCATCATTACTATTCAATATTGTATTGGAAATGCTAGCTTAGGCAATAAGAGAAGAAAAAGAGATTAAAGGAATTAGAGTAGGTAAGAAGGAAACCAAATTATTACTCTTTGCTTATGATATGATGGTATACTTAGAGAACCCTAGAGAATCAACTAAAAAAGTATTAGAAATAATTCACAACTTTAGCAAAGTTGCAGGATATAAAATAAATCCACATAAAATCATCAGCATTTTTATACATCCCTAACAAAATCCAACAGCAAAAGATACAAAGGAAAATTCCATTTAAAATAACTGTTGATAGTATAAAATATTTGGGAATCTATCTGCCAAGGGAAAGTCAGGAACTATAGAGCAAAACTACAAAACACTTTCCACACAAATAAAGTCAGCTAGAAACAACTGGGAAAATATCAAAGATCTTGGATAGGTCAGGAGAATATAATAAAGATGACAATACTACCTAAACTAATCTATTTATTTAGTGCTATACCAGTGAGATTCCCAAGAAACTATTTTACTGACCTAGAAAAAATAACAAAATTCATCTGGAAGAACCAGATCTAAAACTATATTTTAAAGCAGCAGTCATCAAAACCATTTGGTATTGGCTAAGAAATAGAATAGTCGATCAGTGGAATAGGTTAGGTTCGCAGGACAAAATAGTCAATAACCATAGGAATCTAATGTTTGACAAACCCAAAGACCCCAACTTTTGGGATAAGAACTCACTATTTGACAAAAACTGCTGGGAAAATTTGAAACTAGCATGGCAGAAACTAGACATTGACTCACACATAACACCATATACCAAGATAAGGTCGAAATGAGTTCATGATCTAGACATAAAGAATGATATTATAAATGAATTAGAAGAATATACGATAGTTTACCTCTCAGATCTGTGGAGGAGGAAAGAATTTGTGACCAAAGAAGAACTGGAGATCATTATTGATCACAAAATAGATAATTTTGATTATATTAAGTTAAAAAAGTTTTTGGACAAACAAAACTAATGCAGATAATATTCGAAGGGAAGCAATAAATTGGGAAAACATTTTTACATTCAAAGGCTCTGATAAAGGCTTCCTTTCTAAAATATATAAAGAATTGACTCAACTTTATAAGAATTCAAGCCATTCTCCAACTGATAAATGGTCAAAGGATATGAACAGACAATTTTCAGATGAAGAAATTGAATCTATTACTAGTTATATAAAAAGGTGCTCTAAATCACTATTGATCAGAGAAATGCAAATTAAGACAACTCTGGTATATCGCTACATATACACCTCTCAGACTGACTAAGATGACAGGAAAAGATAATGACAAATGTTGGAGGGGATGTGGGAAAACTGGAACACTAATACATTGTTGGTGGAACTGTGAACAGATCCAACCATTCTGGAGAGCAATTTGGAACTATGCTTTAAAAGTTATCAAACTTTGCATACCTTTTGATACTGGGCTTATATCTCAAAGAGATCTTAAAGGAGGGCAAGGAACCCACATGTGCAACAATGTTTGTGGTAGCCCTTTTTGTAGTGGCAAGAAACTGGAAACTGAATATATGCCCATCATTTGGAGGATGGCTGAATAAGTTATGGTATATGAATGTTATGGAATATTATTGTTCTGTAAGAAATGACCAGCAGGATGATTTCAGAGAGGCCTGGAGAGACTTACATGAACTGATGCTAAGCAAATTGAGCAGAACCAGGGGATTATTATATATGGCAACAACAAGATTATATGACAATCAATTCTGAAGGACATGGCTCTCTTCAACAATGAAATATTTCAAACCAGTTCCAATTATCCAGGGATGAAGGGAGCATCTATACCAAGAGAGAGGACTGTGGGAACTGAGTGTGGTTCACAATACAACATTTTCACTCTTTTTGTTGTTGTTTGATTGCATTTTATTTTACTTCTCTTTTTTTCTTGTGTGGCACAATAATTGTATAAATATTTTTTTCATATATTGGTTTAACATATATTTCTACCATGTTTAACATATATTGGACTACCTGCCATCTAGGGAAGGGGAAAGGGGGAAAATTGGAACATAGTGTTTCGCAAGGGCTAGTGTTGAAGAATTGTCCATGCATATGTTTTGAAAAAAAAAAAAAAAATATGGGATCCCTGCCTGTCACAGGAAATAGGCCAGTACTGAATAATTTTTAGGGCAACTTTTCTAACCACTTCCTCATGCCAAAAGATAAGCAATATAGCCCTCAGGTACCCAGGGGCTGCTGTATCCCACTACTAACCTATAGCCTGTTTTACCTGTTTGCAGGATTGTGACTACAGCTCTCAGTGTATCCACACCTGCTTCATCACTTCTAGTCACCATAAGATTTCAAAATAGGTAAAAATTGTAAAAATGACATAGGTAATATCTTTTGACTCGTGCATAAATTGGATTTAAGTGAGACAGAGTTGCACAAAGTCATTGGCTTCAGTCTTTCTTCTAGTCATCATAGTCCAGTGGCAGAACAGACTCTTAATGACTCAAGATTCAGTGGATGACCTTGTTGTCTTCAATGTCTCATCAAGTTTTAAGCACTCCACAGTGTCTTCATGGCCATTGGAACAAATTATTCTCACCTGCCCATTCCACCAGAGAAAGTCTTCACATGCTTGGGACAGACACCCTCTAACTCAACAACAGACATGAGGGTGTAAGAAATGGGATTTTGCAATCATGATTGTTTTGCTTACATAGGTATCCTTGAAAAAGGATAAATAATCCAGGAAATATAATAAGAGGGAGTTTGCCTCTTGGACAAGAAAGGTTTGGGAGAATAGAGACATAAGCACGAGCTCAAAGAACCAAAAGGAGAATTGTTCTGGTGATATTTTGTTTAAAATTGGTTATATTACCTACCTTATAAGGGAGAGTGGTAACCTGGAGAAGATCCTGACCAATCAGAATCCTGAAGGAAGAAGTAGGGCTAACTAAACCTCATAAAAAGGCCTGCCCTAACCTCTCTAGGTATGTTCCCATTCTATGAAATTGAGATACAGCCATTTTTGCGAAAATGTAAAATAAATCTTTCCTGAATTCATCAGTGAACCATGGAGCTCCTGGTAAGATATGTTGTTTCTTACAAGGGTTTAGCCCATCTACCAAAGTGGTTTTCTAGGGTGTACCCACTGCATAAGTTACAGCTTCTTGAGCCAGAGGTGAGAGAAAGGTGGATCAAGCAGATATCAAAGTTAAAAAAGAAAAAATTTAAAACTTTAAGCTGCTTGAATAAATATCTCTATAGCCTCCTCTCTCCTCTGCTCTACTTCCCCAACTGTGGAGCTATTTTCCTCACTCATCAGATCTTAGATTATACAAATCAAGAGAATGGGTTTCAGGTGACAATTTCAGTACCTTCTTATTTTGTTAACAGCAAAAGAAAAAAAAATCCTCAATTAGAAAAACATTCTCCTTCCTCCTAATACTAACAGAAGAGTCAGATTTTTAAAGTGTCTAATTAAAGTAAATAATAGTACTTGTGAAAGTGGGAGGGCTTATTCAGTCTTCTGACTTGAGGGACTTAGAAATATTTGTTCTATCTCAAAAAAAAAAAATAAATCTCCCAAAGGCCAACAATAAAGTCTTCATTAGACCTCAAAGTCATTTCTTTGTGCTAAAATATTATACACTGTTAAAATAAACATATCCCTAGGAGAGTTAACAAATGAAGGTATTATCACTCATTAACACTGAATGGGAAACAAGGTATCAAATTGCTTTTCAGTAAGAGCGAAAACCAGATCTCCTATTTGAACAGAGCTTCCCATAGGCAAATTTGACTACATCTACACCCTTTCTCCTACTTAACAATTTTGCTTAAAGCATCACCCTAACTCCAAACCTTCATTCTAATAAATAATAATAATAATAATAAAAGACAGGCAGTTTTTGTTTTTCATTCACGTCCAACTTTTTTGTGACCCCATTTGGAGTTTTCTTGGCAAAGATACAAGAATAATTTGCCATTTCCTTATTCAGATCACTTTATAGATGAGAAAACTGAGGCAAACAGGGTGAAGTGACTTGCTCTGGGTCACAACAACTAGTAAATATCTGAGCTCAGGAATAAATCTTGATGAATCTTCCTGACTTCTGGTAGGTACTCTATCCACTTTGACAGCTATCTGCCCCAAATTTTCAAAATTTACAATTTTGCTTAAATGTTCTTTCTAGTAAAAAAGAAAGACACAGATTATTTAATCTTTAGAGATTTAGAAATGAAAAGAATTTTAGAGATCCTCTGCTATAGATTTCAGGGGAACTGAAAACTTGGTTGGAGAAATTACATATTTATTTTCAATTTCATCTTTTCATCTTCATCATTCATCTTCATCAAAATCAATAACATGTAACTGAAATTTACTGTTTCCTTAAATTATGAATAAAAAAAAATCACCATTCTGAGAAGGGGTTCAAAGACTTCTTTAGATTGTCAAAAGTGTACATAACACAAAAAAATGTTAATCTTACTGATGAGAATGTATACGACATTGTTTAGAGAAGTTAAAGTATTTGCCCAGGATCACTGAGCCAATAAATTAGAGATCAAGACACCTATCTTCAGTCAAATTCAACAATAAAATTTTGGAACACCTGCTATATATTAGGTGGACTTAGTTTGATATGACTCAGAAAAAGAAATAACATTTATAAGACTAGGATGAGTAGAGAATATGTTCTAGACATGAGGGACAGCCAGCATAAGGACTATCATCCAGCCAAACTGTCATTCTCTCTGCTCCTCAAAAAGGGCACAGCATATTCTACCCCTGCACCTTTTCACTAGCTGTCTCCAATTCTTAAAATGTACTCTTTTCTTCATCTTTGCCTCATAGAATTCATCATTTCTTTCAAGATGCAGATCAAGCACCATTTTCTAAATAAAGCCTTTCTTATTGTGCTCAACTACTTATATCATCAATCCTTTTTATTTAACTACCTTATGTTTATTTTTATATATTTGTATGAAGAATAAAGAATATAGGTCCCCTGAGCTTCATATATTAAACACATATGTATTTATATGTATGTGTGTATATGTATCTATATACCCGTGTGTGTGTGTGTGTGTGTGTGTGTGTGTGTGTGTGTGTGTCAGAAAGAGAGAGAGAGGAAGAGAGAGAGGGGGAGAGAGAGGGAGAGAGAGAAAAAAAAGAGAGAGAGAGAAAAGAGAGAGAGATCCCAACTCCCTCAAGATAGATGAGATATAGCAGGCCTGGGCCTCAGAAAGTTGGGTCAGAGTCAACCATATTACATGCCTGTTTTCTCATCTTTGCTGTATAGTCACTACATATCAAAGAATATGTGGATTCAATACAATATTAAATGAATATCAAATTCTTCATAGCATTTTTCTACAACTTCATCCTGAGCAACATATGTTGGGGCATATGCTACAATTATTTTTATGTTGGTATTTTTTTCAAATACTTATCATTAGCCTTGAAACATATGAAAACCAAATATATGAAATATATTTATATAAAGACAACAAAATAACATTTCTTGTTTCTTTTGGACACACAATAAAATCTACTCTTCTAAACTCCTTTACCTTTCTAAAGCGTCCTTCCATTTAGCTGGAACTTCTTTCTTTCTTCTGGCTTCATTAATAATAAAACAGGAAGACTGATATGATTCAGTTCCTCCAATAATAAATTCACTCACTGGTCATTCAGCGAAGTTCTTACAATCAAGTACAAAAAAAGTAAAATACTTGGACAACCTAAAAAGTATCTTAACACCTTCTGCTACTATTATAAATGTTATTTTCTTCCACTATCATTTCAGAAAGAAGACATACTGGACAAAGGCACATTTAAAATTTTTATTTCATGAGTTAAATCCATTGCCAGGTGTCTAGCCCTCTGACCTTGTGCTTATGAGTTAGCACATCTATAATTAGCTGAGCTGGTCCTTGGAAAACAGACTTTAACTTTCAAAAGAGCCAAGGTCAGAGTACTTTTGGCATGGTAGAACTTTCCAGAATCTATATGTTCTTGTTGCAGAGACTATCTTTTAATTTTCAAAATTCCTACATTTGTATTTATTTTAGATTTATTTGGGGTCTATTTTTTAATTATAAATTTCATACTTAATTCATCACTAACCTTTTTTATTTTGTTAATATATGTTCTGAAAGGTATAATTTTTTTTCCTGAGGACTATTGTCACTGAATAAAAGAAATTTTGTTATTTTTTCATTATTATCTCTCACACACTTATAAATTATCTGTGCTTTGTTTGTAGGCCTACTCATTGTTGAAGACATCATCATTAAATCTTCATTTGGGTTTTAGTTTTACATGTGATCTGTATATAAATAATCATTTTCTGATGTAATAGTTTATAAAGGATACATTTAGTATTTCTTTTTAAATTTTTTTTGTAATTTTTCTATTACCAAACATGATCTATTTTTGTAAAGGGACTATTTGGTGCTAACTGAATGAATGAATAAATGAGTGAAGGAGAAAATGAATGAAAACATATTTATTGTTTACTGTGTACCAAGCTGCTAAACACTAGGGATTTGTTGCTGTTATTGTTATTGTCATTTCAATCACATCCTACTGTCTGTGACACCATTTGGGTTTCTCTTGGCAAAGATACTGGAATGATTTGCCATTTCCTTTTCTAGCTCATTTTACAGATGAGAAAACTAAGGTAAACAGAATTAAGTGACTTGCCCAGATTCACTCGGCTAGTAAGTATCTAAGACTGGATTTGAATTCCTGACTCTTGTTCTAGCTCTTTATCCACTAAACCCCCTACAAATGTAAAAGAGATATAGTCCATACATTTAAGGAGTTTATGTGCTAATATAAGGGAGTTAGCAAATATAAGTAAGTAATCAGGAAAGGAAATTATGATAAGGGTAATCATGAAGATGATGATAAAGGAATAAAATAATCAATTGTTATGCCTCATGTAGCCATTTATACTGCCAATTTATCCCTACACTCTATCTACTTCTTTCTCTTTTGTGGCTGAGCAAAAGCAAAACCTTGTGGTGTGAGTAGAAGAAGGGATACTCAGGCAGGGCTTCTGAATATAAGGTTATTGGGGCTAGGCCCCAGTCAAAAGGTTTGTCCAATTCCTCTTCTTATTTCCATCCTTCCTGCACATGGATAGACCAGAGCAATTCTGCATCTCCTTATGGGGAAAAGTGTTAAGAGTTACTATAGCAACAAATATCCAGTTCAAGCCCAGAATAACCCTGAAAATGTGCTTGTACTCCTGCTGCAGATACATATAGAAAAAGTGAGAAATACTGAGTACATATTATAAGTATTGAAATTTACCAGAGTTAATTTATAAAAGTTTTTTTTAACCTTTTCAGGTATATTGTCACCTTTTGTGAATTTCTTTATAATTGTCATTTCATATGTATTCCTTTTGAAGGAATTAGAAGGTTGCAAAGAGATGTGTGGATAAAGTGATTAATCTACTACTTTGTTGGTAAACCATTCATCCCAAAATCAACCCCCCTCTAATTATTATTGTTAAACTTTAATCCATCCCCTCTAAGAGTTTACAATCTAGCAGAGTCATAACTAGACATTTTTATACCTGGGACAAGAATACGAAAGGCACTCTTCTTTGGGAAAGAGTGCAGAAGACATACCATGGGAGTGGAGAAGAGACAGAAGCCCTGTGATAACATAAAGCTGAAGCTGCCCTCACCATCACCTCTTTTCCCCACCATCTCCATATCCCCCAACATATATACACAAAGGAATCAGACCATTGCAGGATGATTACTACAGCATGGGAGTGGAGTGATACAGAAGATACCTTGAATGGAGGGCTTAAAAAGAGAACATGAAGCCAGTCCTTCTTTGCCCTCACCCCCTCAGCTTCTCCTCAAAGTATAATCCAAAAATCCTCAAAGTATAATCTTAGAGCTTGGAAGGGACCTTAACTATTATTTGACCCAGAGGTTCTTAACTGGGTTTTTTTCCCTTAGTACAGTAGTTCTCAAACTTTTGTTCTCTGTGTCTTTAAAAATTATTGCAGATCTGTCCAAAGAGTTTTGGTTTCATGTGGATTATATTTATAGATATTTATCATATTAAAAAATAATTTTGAATTTGTAGACCTCTGCAAAGGTTTCAGAGATCCTGGGGATATTCTGAATCACACTTTGAAAACCACTGACTTGGATTTGAATTGCTGACTCTGGCCTTCTTAGCATCACTTACCCACAACACTCCATCTTTATCTCCTCATTCTGCACTTTTTCACTGACTGACCCTCATCTCTGGAAGCCTCTCTCTCCTCACTTCAGTCTCTTACTTTTCCTCTTGTCTTTCAAGACTCGGTTTAAATCCTAGTTTTCAGAAAAGACCTTTCCAGACTTTTTCCAGGAACCTCCCACTACTGGTGTGTACTCTCCACTCACAATATATATGTATATCGTGTATACATGGTTACTTATATGTCGTTTTCTTCATTAAAATGGGAGCTCCTTGATGAGAAAGTGGGGAAGGGGGCAACTTTCTTTCCCCTAAAAATACAGAGCTTATCATGTAGTTAGCTTTAAGTATATGCTTATTGTTATTATTGTTTTATTTTCTACTAAGTGTTTTAAATTTTTTATCTTATTTTGATTCCCACCACAACTCTGAAGAAGAGGAGGGAACTGCCTAGGTGAATTTAAATGATTTGTGTAGGGTCACATAGCTAGCAAGTTTCTGAAGAAGGATTTAGAGCAAATCCAGGTCCAGAATTCTATCCAGCAACTAGGTGGTATAGCAATATTTAATTCCTCATTTTTTAAAAAGGAGAAAAAACGATATAAAATTAAGTACCAGAGCACTGATTCAAATCCAGTTTTCCTAAATACCAACCAGCATTTTTTCCATCAACTTGCTCTTCCTCCTGGGCATGAATGGGAGTACCAAGCTCTTCCAGAGTAGCAGTCCCAGGTCTCAAGATTCAAAATAAGTAGCTCAGGGGAAGGAAGAGATTTTTCTGTGTCTCCAGATAAACTTTGGTCACAGATCTTATCCCCTCTAAGCTCTCACTTTTGTTCTTCAGGAAAGTTTTTGAGTGATGTGCAAAGTTTTGAGGGACAGAAAAATGATAGGGGAAACAGACAAATCCAGGAAGACATAGTCCTTCAGCAAGGAGTCAAGGCTTGGGTCCATCAATGCTTTGCTCCAAATAAAATGCCTCAATCTTCCAATACCCTTTTCCAGGAGCAAACTATGCTATTAGCTGGTGAAAAACTCCTAGGTCTGAGGAAGCATTTCCCCTTCCCTATAGACTTTTGTAGGGGCCCAAGATCTTTACTCTTGCCAAATCTCTGCTTCAACATTAAGAAAATTTGAAAAGTAAGGTAAGGGAAAACTTTATGGAAAAGACAAAGTTCCTAGTATGAAGGGGCAGAGTTGTCTCTGATGAAGAGACAATTTTCCAAGAAGGGAGGAGGTGCTATTCTCCTTTTCTCTGCCTAAACAAAGAGACTATACACCATAGCATCCCCACTCTCATATACTCCTTGACAAGCATATTCCAGACTACAGGTGAGCCTTCTCTCCAGATATCACTGGACCACAGCTGTAGACCTGAAGGAATGGGATTGGTAGACCTTTTTGCCCATCTGTAGAATGGGCTAGATCCTGGAACCCACAAGTCTTGGCTTCTACCCAAGAAACATAGGAGATAATCAAGATGTCATCCACTTTTGCCCTCCTATAGTGGCATTCTATTTTACTACCAAGACCCATACCTGCCATCTTTCTTAGAGGGACACCATTATCAATTCTCTAAATCACTATCTAGGGTAAATTTCTTCACCCTTGTGAAATTGAAGCAAAGTTATCATCACCCTGTCCTAGCTGATGAGATGCAGAGTAACTCAAGATGGAATTGGCAAAGAAAAAGTATTGATGGAATTACTCCCTGAAACAAACAGGGAATGGCACTGATAAGGATAAGTTTAACCTTTTTGGAAGTCTTGGGTAGCTCCACTTTGCTATATCCTGTCAAAAATCTGAGTTATAGCAAACCCCTGAAGTTAAATTTCTTCTATAAATCTGTCCATGGCTCACATCCTCTTTGCTGAATCCCTTTTGGTGTTATAGCATGCCACAGCACTCTGCCTTGTGGTGTCTTTCCCCACCCCCTCTCCCATATCACATGACCTCTCTCCTCTTGTCCCCATACCATGAAATCCCCTTTCCTTGCTAACTATTGCTTTTCCAACTTTATTTCATATTTACCATTCCTGATGTTTATTATATGTCTTCATTTTGTTTGTACCTCTTCTTCTAAATAAACCCACCTTTTATCAAAGAGGATGGCCTCTTTTGTGAATTCTTCACAATACCGAACTCTGACATTTGGTGCCTATATCAATCTCATCATTTGGTACTAAAGCCCAAACATATCATTTGGAACTAGGAATTGTTCTCCTAAATCATATCACTCTGTAATATTATAGAGGGTTAAACTACATACACAAATAACTATAATGAAGGGATAAAGGAGTAGTGAACAATGTAACAGGGCTAGAAAACCTGCAGAAATAGTCCAGGTCCAGAATTGTTAAACCAGAGTACAGAGTATCGGAATGGTCTTAAAAGAAAATTAGACCTGAAATAGTTTTTTATTAGCAGGTTATTTTTCCACCTCTGTCTACTATCCAGTATTTTCCTTTTCAACTGAAAACTCTTTTTTTGAATTGTGGGTAAAGACAGAATGAGGAAATTGAAACTGCTTTGCATCTACTTCATCCCAATCCTTCCTTAAACTATCCAAATGTCATATTTCACAAAACCCAGGAATGGAAAGAAAAACAATATTTTTAAATGGGGTGGAAGTGGGGGAGGAGAGACGTTTCCAAATAACATCCTCAAGTAAATACATGCCCTTTACAATTTAGATTTTTGTTTAACATTTCAGGGCATAATTGCTAACATACAGTGGTGACTTTTTTTTTTTTTTTGATCCATTGAGTTGAGGTGCCCCTGATTCCCTCATCACTGATAATGAGAGACATGGGCTGAATTCCAAACTTCTTTTACTATGTTCAGGGCTGAGGAAGATGAAGGGAGTTAAATAAGCCTCCTAAACAAAAACTAAAGAGTTTATTCATGTGCCCCATCGCTCTTTTTTCCATCAAATAAAACATTTTGTACCAAAGAGCCAGTTCTGTTCCCAGTTGGTATCATTCCCACACATTCTGCCTACCTCCTGGCTGTTTCTCAGCATCAACTTCTACACAATACTTGCTAACAGGATTCAGGGTCCGCCAAAGGCCCTGCTCTGAGATTAAAGTCCAACAATAATAGCTAAGGGGTCTGTCTGTGTTTGCATTGCATTGTTAATGAGACTTTGATTGTTGTCTTCACTAAAACAAATCCCAATGGATGGTATTTGAATGAATACCACCTCAGTCCTGAAGAGGAAACATTGCGTGGTTCCATCCAAAATTGAGAGAATTGACCTCAAACTGGAACATGGGAACATTCTCAACCCAGCCATCAACACTTCAGACAACTTCTTGCCTTTTATTTAAACACGCAAAGGTAGTTGGCCTTCTAAGTCACAGCTTTCCCACTCCAATCCTGCTTTCTCTCTCTCCTTTTTTTTGATCAAAATGTTTTTTAGGGCTAAGGGCCAAAATGTGAGAGCATCTGTTGTCCTGTCAGCCTGGCTGGCCCTCACTCATGATTCTGTATCTGCTATTTGGGAGGTTGGGAGTTGGGGGAGGGAGGGAGTCGGGGGAAAGTGGGTTTGAGACTCATTCAGTATATTTCACATTGGGAGAATTTAGCATATTCTTGGAAGACTTTTATGGCTTTTTTTCTTGTTGCGCCATACTGTGAAATCTGACATGTTCAGAATACATTCTAAAATCCCTTAGTACTTTTTATTGAGAATTATTGCACCTCAAATCCCCTTTTGATCCTGCACTGATTGTGGAGAAAGTTAACATAGCATCACAATCACTTTCTAACCAGAAAGGGACAAAAACAAAGGCTATTTTGCATAAAGGAAAGTTCAGAAACTATTCTAACTAACCCAACTGGACTCTGACATACTACTTTTCCCCTTTCATTATCTCGAACATCTCGGATTAGATCATTAGATTGTAAACTCCTTGAGGACAAGGTCTGTCTTTTGCAACTCTTTTTGTATCTCCAATACTTTGGACTGTTCCTGGCACTTAGTAGGATTTTAATAAATGTTTATTGATTGATTAAATGGAACTTCAAAGCAGTATGGTTTAATGGAAAGAGTGCTGAACATCAAGCCATAAGTGAACAGTCACAATTCTCTCAGTTACTAATTGTTTGACTTTGAGCAAGCCTGGGTTTAAATTTCCTTTTCTTTAAAATGTGGAGATAATCTCTAAATTCTTTTCAATTCTGTCATTCTAGGGGTATAACAAGAATCACAGATTTTAAATCAGAGGTTTAAATTCTGACTCTCGGATTTATTATTTATGTGACTTAAGGCAAGTTTCCCATACCCACCCATCTCTAGACTCTAGTGTTAGTGGCCAGGCATTGTGCTAAGTACTAGAAACGTAAAGAAAAAGAAGAAAAATTGGCCTCAAGTATCTTACATTCTAATGGGAGGACAGTGAAGATAAATATAAAAGAGGGGAAAAACAGTTAGAAAAAAGACGTTAACAACTGGAAGTAAGAGGGACTGAGTGTTTGAGCTAAGGTCTAAAGGAAATTGGATTTTAAATCAGAGATTTGGAAGGAAAAAAGGAAAAAAAGAAAGAAAGGAAAAAACCTGTAAGAACTTCAGGTTGAAGCTTCACACCAGAAGCTCTTATACACATGGTGGCCCTCCTTACACTTTTTAGCAGCCCATATATTTTCCCAGATTCTTATTAACAAAGCAAAGAATTTAGAACTTAGGACTTCTTCCAACTATTTCTCCAAATTCAACAAACATAATTACTTTTATGTAGTGGCACTGTACCAAAAATTTGGGCAGCTCTGCAGGGGAATAAGGCATAGTCCATAATACCCTCTACTAAGAGAAGATTAGACTTATATACAAAAGCATCTGTGATTTTTTTTTCCTTTAAGGCTACTCTCCATATTCATTTGAATTGATTTTTTACCTAGATTGAAATAACTAACTGTATTGGGGGTAGAGATGGGAGTGAGGAAATCAAGGACATAATGTGATTCACACTAGTTAGATGAGTACACTGAGAATAGTACACTGAATCTCATCCCGTTAGGCACAATTAAAGTCACATATATTCCCTCCCCTCCTAGAAATTTCAAAGACAGATGATACTAACAGGAATCAAACATTTAGAAAGCATATTGACAATGAACATAGAATTATTTGGACCTATGATTTCATTGTTACTGGGAACTCCTAATGTGGGATCTGCCTCCAACATTGCAGATCAGCAACTAATCTATAATTTAATGTTTTAGAGGGCTGCCTGGAACATGATGAATTTAAATGTCTTCCCCAGGGTCACTATGCTCACACATAGTCAGCCACTATGTATCTGACTGAAATCTGTGTTATATGGTAAGAAGAGAATATCCCTCAGAAGATCAAATATGCCTCCATGGTCCTTCTCTAAAAAGGAAAAGGTAACAGGAAAAGGAAAAGATCCCATGACAACCATAGAGATTGTCCTTTTCTTAGTTGTTGCTGGCAAAATTCTTGCCAGAGTCCTCCTAAATTGGCTGATCCTTCCTCTGGAAAATGATCATCTACCTAAGAGTTACTGTTGCTTCAAAAAGGGCTGAGGTAACAATTGACAGTGGTGTTTGCTATTTGACAACTCCAGAAGAAATGCTAAGAGCAGAAAAAAGGTCTGTACACAGTGTTCACAGATCTGACCAAGGCCTTTGATGAAGAATGTATTGCTTTCATGTTTTTTCCCAGTTACCAATGGAGTGACGACATGGCTGTGTGCTTGTTCTCATGTTTTTTTTTTTTTTTTTTTTTTTTTTTTTTACTGAATGTTTTATGCAATATGGTCAGATACCTCTTTTAAAAAGATGAGAACAGCATCAAAGTTAGCTGTTACATCAGTGGTAAACTTTTTAACTTGAAAAGGCTACAAGCCAATACTAAAATGAAGGGAGAGTTGGTACATGATTTTTTGTTTACAGATGATTGTAGACTCAGGGTAGTCTCTGAGGCTGAAATGCAACAGAATATGGATCAATTCTCTGCCTTCTAATTGTACTTAATCATTGGCCTGTGCATGTGCAGAATGTTTAATCATGCCTAATTACGCATGATTAATATCTAGTCAGTGTTATTCCATGTTAGAAAGATAGCATAAGATAGTGAATAGAGTGAGGAAGACCTAGGTTATCAAGTCCTGATAGATATATAGTGGCTGTCTGTAAGTATGTTCTCGTCCATCCTTCATATTCAAAGAGGATCAATGATATCACAATGTTGGAGTCAAGATACAATGTGCTAATTTGGGACTGACGATTAACAAGAAAATAGAAATACTCCACTAGCTAGCACTACATATTTGGAATACATGTGGTTACAGTAAATGGAGAAATTTTAAATGCTGTAGAAAGGTTCTCTTCCCTTGATGCTATATTTTCCAGAGATGTCACATAGATGATGTGCTTGACACATGCATTACTAGAGCTAAGATTCCAAAAGAAAGTGTGAAAAAGAAAAGATATCAGGCTGAATACCAAACTGAAGGTCTATGGAGCCATTATACTAATTTCTTTGCCATATGTTTATGATACCTAGTCTACTGGTGCCATACCAGAAAATTGAACCAGTTCCATTTGAATTGCCTTAGGAAGATTCTGAATACAAGCTGGAAAGATAAGGTGCCAGACATTGAGGTGCTCCCTTTAGCTGAACTATGAAGCATTCAGACTCTACTGCAGAGAGTGTACTCTGATGGGCTGGCTACATTCTTCAAATATCAAACATTTGCCAAAAAAATTATGGAGAATTCACACAATGCAAGCACTCTCACAAAGGTCAGAAGTGACACAATGACACTCTCAAAATCTCTCTAAAGATCTTTGAAATTAGCTGTAAGGTGCTCTCTCAGGACCACCCAACATGATGTGCCCACAGTATGAGCAAAGCAGAATCACAGTAGCATAAAGGAAATATAAGATTAACAAATGTAGAAACATTTCTGTCCCAAATGTTCAAATTATTAGGGCTTGATTTTTGAGAGAGCCTTCCAAGCTCATATCGGACTGATTAGACAATGTATCCTGACTTTAACATCATGATGTCATTGGTACTCTTTGAATATGAAAGATGGACAAGAACATGCCTACAGTCAGTCACTTTGTATCAGTCAGGACTTGGAAACCTAGGTCTTTCACTCTAAAGACAACCTTCTACTCATAGCTTTATTCTATCTTTCCAACACAGGATAACATTGACTACATATTAATTCATGTCTGAATAGGTATAGTTAAACATTCTTCATTATGTCCAGGACAAAGATTAAATACAATTAGAAAGGCAGTCAGTGCTATATCATGAAATTTTTATGTTTAAAACAGATCAGTGATGGGGGAAATTATAAATGTCCTTGAAGTTCTTGAGTTTTGATGTCTGCCTTTCAAATGCAATCAATTCTAGCTGAACCAATAAAAAACAGTGTACTAGTACTATTGGTATGGTGTCTAGGTGTTTCCTTCAAGAATTATGTGTTCTTGAAGAGAACAGGAGTATCTTGTTCAGTATGAGCTCTTCTAAATGTGAAAGTTACTGTAACATGCTTATTGAGAACAGAGTTTGGAGTTGCTCCATCTTCCTACCCCCAGGGTTCTTCATGATGATAGATTAGCATTAAGGTCCTACCTCTGCTTTCCAAGGTGACAGCTAGCCAATCTGATAAACCAATCTCTGCTAAAATGAGGATGAACTTAGTGTTACCTAAAGTATTATTACCTTTTCTAGATAGTTTTCTTTTTTTCTTTCTTTTTCTGCCTTTCTTCATCTTTTTTCCTTCTTTTTTTCTTTTCCTCCTTTCTTTGCTTATTTCTTGCCTTCTTTTTTCTTCCTTCTTTCCTTCCTTTTTTCCTTTTCTCCTTCCCATCATTCCTTCTCCAACCATAAAAAGGCAAAAGTTCAAACTATTGTATCCCTTAAAAGTCTTTATCTCCAAATTCATAGCCCCAGTTCAAGTGAACACAAAACTGATATGTTATATCACACAGTCTTTCTCATTCTTTTTTCTGAGATGTCCCAACAAATTCAATAACTGATTTAATTTTGGTTTTGCCCATTGCAATGTGTGAATACTATATTTTTTGTCTCAAAAATAACCATAGTACAAAATTACTGGGTAAAATGTGAGTTTTGTTGTGCTCTATCTGGGATAAGCAATGTATATCTATAGACAAGCTAGTTTTGGATTTTATGACCCACATGCTTTATTAAAATTAATTTCAGAGCATGGCCTGCTGATGAATTCTAATAATAGTTTTGTTTGTGTGTGTATATAAGTTCATGGGGGGGGGTGCGGAGAAAGCATTTCCCTGTTTTTCTAAGAAGAGCTTTGTGAACTAAAGGCACTTGATTTTACAGTGTTCTGAAAACAGGAGAGCATTTGCAACATATCAAGGAAGTAGAGACACTTCTTCAAAGGCAACTTCAAATTTTTTCCAGGATATGTACAGAGAGGTAAGCCCTATGTCATTGCAACTCTCAGGGAGGTCCTTCCCACTAATTGCTAATGGTGCTTAAGCCATGTGTGGTGCAATGCTTTGGTGGAAGTCCTGAACAGCCCCATTTCCTTTAGTACACAATTTTCTTTTTATCTCCAGCATACACAGGAAAGCTGGATGCTATAGAGAACTGGCCCACCCAGAGAGTAGCCCTAGATTTCTCATAATTGAAGGACCTCCCTCAAATCTCCACTCTTATCATTGAAGCCTGTCAACACATCATTCTGCTAACAACCTGATGAGAATTCAGCCTTTTGTTGAACCTATTTTTCAAATCATCCTTCTCCATGTCATGACAAACAGTATATTCATGTTGCATTACCTTCATGAGCATTTACCAACTGAAATCATTCTCTGAAAGGCAGGGGGAGGGGAAGAGAGAGAGAGAAAGAGAGAGAGAGAGAGAGAGAGAGAGAGAGAGAGAGAGAGAGAGAGAGAGAGAGTTTGTGAGGGAAACACTAATAAAGGAAGTGTAAACAGGAGTTATTAACTAGAAAAGAGCTTCTTATACTTTTTTCACCTGAGAAATTTTTATACAACCATGGATATTTGAGTATACAAATAAGCATAAAAATCAAACATTTACTGACAGTACATCATAACATTGCAACCTCCACATCCAGTCATGAGACTCCATATGGAGTCATGAACCACAGCTTAAGAAGCTGGAACCTCGAGAATATGGTTCCTAGTATGGGTCTATGCCAAATTGAAAAAGGGAAAGGAGGGGATGACTATACTCCCTACATTTGCACTATGTATGTTGACTATAAATTCTTCACTAATGATTGAATTTTTGTGCTCTTTGCTGCACATCCAGATAGGAATCAGTTGATGCTCCAACTGATCAAAAAGTATTAGTATTCTTCAAAACAGGTGAATCAAAGTGCATTACTGATTTAATTGATGCTATAAGTATCCCACTCTACATAGATTTGTTGTTGTCCAGTTGTTTCAATTATGTATGACTCTTTGTAATCCTATTTGGGTTTGTTTGTTTGTTGACAAAAACACTGGAATGGTTTGCTATTTCCTTCTCTAGTTCTTTTTACAGTTGAGGAAACTGAGGCAAGCAGCATTAAGGAACTTTCCCAGCTAGTAGTCCCAGCTAGTAGTGTCTGAGATCAGATTTGAACTCAGGTATTCCTGACTCCAGGCCCAGTTCTCTATCCACTGCACCACCTACTCTGCACAGAAGGTAAATACAATTGATGCCCTCCCTACTTTGAGGCACTCCCAATGATGCTCTGTTAGCATAATACCTATGGATGGCATGTGGACTTTGTGGGTATCCTCTGTAATGCTTTCTGGCTTTGTAGAATGTATATAGACTAAATCAACTTGTGTGCTGCCTTTCCATACAAATCTTTAATTCATCTGACTGTTATGCTGATCACTATATCTCTATATACTTTTATTTATAAATATTTGATTATATCTTATGGATTTATTAATTTAATAAGTTTTTTAGCTTGTCTTTTTAAATTTTTATTTATTTTATTTATGGAATAAAACAAGCATTTCTATAATGTATTATAATAAAAAATTGCACATGAAAATATAAAGCTATTGTGCACAACTTGCTATTCCTTTTAAATATATAATAAAGTTATGTAAATTTCTTTTTTCTTTCCCTCTTTCCACCCTAAAGATGACTACCAATAGACTCAAATGTGTGTGTGTGTGTGTGTGTGTGTGTGTGTGTGTGTGTGTGTGTGTGGCGAAAGAGAGAGAGAGAGATACATATACATGTAAAATCATTATATATATATATTTCTATTTATTAATTCTTTCTTTGGATGCAAATAACATCTTCCTTCATATGTCCTTTGTAGTTAATTTGGGCATTTATCATAGTAAAATGATTTCTTTTCTCTAAGTTGTTCTTAAAACAGTAGGGCTGTTATTCACAGCTTTTTAAACTTTTTCCACTTGGCAACCCACAATTTGAAAAGCTTTGCCTTATACAATTTTTTTTGGTTCTATTAATTTTGCTCTTCATTATTTTGTGCTAGTCTATCCCTAAATGCTATACAGTGCTGACCAGACACAATATGGAACTGTGGCTGTAAGTTAAGAGGAGCAAGCCTTATAAGTGTGGTACTACAGGGAGCAAAAACATTTTCAGGATGGCATTGCTGGGGGCTCTAACTATAGACTAGGGAAGGAGAGGATCATCTGATGTTGAGCTTTTGGAAAGAATTTGGAAAATAACAAAAAAATCTGAAATCTGAAGGATCATTATTCACAACTTATGATTAAAATCTGATTACAATAATAAGATGCTGAAATAAAATAAAACATAAAAACAGGCTAGCAAAGAAAGAAACTGACTCTAGAAAACTACTTGAAAAGAAGATCTGGATTTATATTAGAGGAAGATAGTGAGGTTAAAAAAAAGCCACTCCTACTCTAAAAAGTAATGTCAAGTTGTCACAAAACCCAAAAAAAGAATTCCTGGAAGAACTTAAAAAGTAATTCAAAAATCAAATAAGAATAATTAAGGAAAAATTAGGGAGGGAAACAATCCAAGAAAAGTATGAAAAGAAAATTTGTCAACTAGAAAAAGGTTCCATAAGTATTGAACACCAATTATATTAGGGATTGCAAATTCTCTCTTGACACTTTCCTCTGAACTTTGAATATGCTAGTGGGAGGATGTGTCACAAAATTTGAGGGATATATCTTGTATCAATTATTATTAGTTAGCTACCTTACTAACTGCCCCCTTTAAAAGCTAATTAAGTTTGTCTGATATACCAACCAAAAATGATGGTGCAGATATGGAGAAACACACCAATAGAAGCTCATACCAGAAGAAGTAGAGCTCTAGATAATCACATCTGAGAGCTATCCCTAGAATCATTAGGGGAGATGTGGTAGTCATGCTCTGAGGACTCAACATGTCAGTGCATGTAGAGGTTGGAAAAGTACCTCTAGAACCTATACCACACTAGATAAAGGTCACAAATGTTATTACCACTGGGAAGTAATTAAAAAGATTTCAGTGACTACTCTTCAAAGATATGCCCATGTTTTCAATTATGCAAAATCTTCAGCAGAATAATTTGCATTCAGCAATAAATTGCTGAAAACATGAGAAAAGAAGAGAGAGGCTTTTGCAAATCATATTCTAACACAGAGCACATCTTCACAATCAAATAATTGATCGAAAGATGCAAAGAATACAAGATGGCACTATTTTGACAAACAGGGAGACACTTGCTGAAAGAAACAGATAAAGATACAGATACAGAGAGAGGCAGCAGTGCTGGTAATATATATGCCATCTGAGTTCATAGAATCTTATAAACTTTAGGTGTTAAAAGGACAACATAAGGAGGCAGTGAACCTCCAGAAACACACACTTTCACACACAAAGCTAGAACTGATTTTCTTTTTTTCTTCCCTTTGCTCTTGATAAAGACCCATTAAATATTGAGGGTATAAGGGACAGAAAGCCCATCTAGTGAGACTAAGCGAGCTCTCCTGCCACTTTGGAATATGACAGCACACTTCGGGTATTGAACCCCTGTATTGTCAATGACTTGGAACTGCAGTTTTTGAAAACTCTATCAGCTGTTAAGAAGTGACAAGATTAAGCCCTCTCCCTGTGGTCTTTTTGTGTGTAAAATACGAAAGTTTTTATCTCAATTCCCACTCACACTGGAAAATTAGATTCCCAGAGAGTGACTACATCTTCTCCTCAAAGCTAAACCTGAGGATATAGGGATTCTTCTAATGCCATCAGCTCAAACTCCCATTCCAATGTGTTCCACCCAATATCAGTCACCCAAATCCAGTTAAAACTTGTTCAGTGTCATTAGCAATCTGTGCCCCACTGTAATTTTAACTGGTTGATATATCTTCATATCCAATTAGCTTTTACAAAATGATATTTACTTTTAAAAAGATAACAATTACTAAAGTACAAAAACAATCTCCAAACAGAGAATACTTTCCCCTCAATCACTCTTTCCTTGGCCCTTGGCATGGCCAACATAAGGATTGTTTTTTTCATGATCACATATATTTGTTATAAGACCAATAGTTTTCTTTCATTTTCAATTGGCGGTTGGATGGGAGGAAAAGAAGATGGATTTTAGTTCATTAAAAAAAGAAAATTTAATTACAAAAACAAAATACAGCTTAGCTGAATGAAGAAATTGCATTTTACTTATACAATATAGTTTCATGACAGCTAGTTCTATCCACTTTTGAACTGAGGATAACAGATCATTCTGCATTCTGCAGACTCATTGGACACAAAATAATTCAACCTTTCCATACAAAAAGGAAACACCAAGTAAATGAAAAATGACTATTTTCTAAACTATTAGATACAGTTGATGCTTACAATGCATGGTTGATGTGTATGTGTGTGTGTGTGTGTGTGTGTGTGTGTGAGTGTGTGTGTGTGAAGTTGTCCTCTGTAGACACAGTGAAAGCATCCTCTGCATAATTATAGAACAGACAAGAAAACAGAGATGAAATGCCTTGCTGAAGGACCAAAAACCAGGTCCTAGAGTACTTAATCCTTTCAATTCCACAACTCCCATTTGGCTTCCTTCCTCCCCCCCCCCCTTATTTTTCAGTTGTGACTGACTCTTCATGATCCCTTTTGGGGTTTTCTTGGCAAGGATACTAGAATGGGTTGCCATTTCATTCTCCAGCTCATTTTACAAGTGAGGAAACTAAAGATGGCAGGAATAAATGACTTTCTTGTGGTCATGCAGTTAGTGTCTGAGGTCAGATGTGAACTGGCAAAGATGAGTCTTCCTAACTCTAGGCCCAGCATTATCCAAGGTGCTACCCAAAGTACGTAATTATTCAATTAGTCATGAAGACCTAAAATAGGATAGATAAATGAACAAAGACCCTTTTTTGGTGAATTCTCTAGAAACCAATTTTTCTTTTCAGACCTGATGAACCTTTTTGGTCAGCAGGCTATGGTCGATACTGACCTGGCAGTGTCCCTTGGGAAAGAGGTCTGAAGAGCTATCTCTAGCTATATAGCCCACAAAGGGAAGAGGGCTGATTGAGACCCAATTGAAAGGAGGAAAGAGGATTTGAATCAAGGGGAACGTTGAATCTCCAACTGAATTTGATTTAGTCTCCTAGGAAATGGGAACTGTACAGAAATTAGAAGGTAATTCCTCCTATACCATCTTCTCCCATATACCTCCCTGCTCTTCACTTTGCCTAATGGCTAGGAGCTAGACTGCATATCCAATCACCGTGCCAAGAAATATTCTAATAGAGGATGATGGTTGGGAAGAAACCTAAGAATATTCAGGGAAGGAAACTAGCTACTTAGTGGCTATCTGACATTAGAGAGAGAAGAAAGAAGTGTGTCTGGTTCATTTATAAGGATAAACATTGATTTGCTTACTCAAGCTGAATTTCATAAATTGTGGTAATAAACTTAGTTCCCCTCCTCCCATCCTATTCCTAACAAGATTATTTTAGTGACATACATTTAAGGAAACCTATATTTATTCCTTTAGGTTCCAAGAGGTTCTGATGCATTTGCAAAGAATTGGGAGCTCTTGATTGGTTACAAAATAGTGATCTTCTGAATCAGTCTTCATCCACTTATAAAAAAAACCTATTTCAGAGATCATTAGAACTAAGCTTTTGGAGGATCTTACTTCTCTCTGGAAGCAGTCTCTTGCTGTGATGCTTCCTCTTTTTCTTACTATTCACAATTAGGTGAATATGCTTCTGAAATTTGAAGGGAGAGGTGGTACACGAGGGATAAGGAAATGTGGTGTGAGTTAAAGAGTAAGAAGAGAGAGAGAAAATCTCAGGCTATAAATCAAATTATAAGCAAGGATATTATAAACCCACAGTGTCTGCTTTAAGATGAATTTTTTTCCCAGATTTTTAGGGGAGAAATATACTTTTTTCCTGTATAGAACAGACCTTTCTTCTAATAACCTAATGAAATACCATTCCTTACCCTGTACTGAAAAATAATGAAATAAACAATATAATAGAATACCTACAGAATGTCCAGTCAAAAAATGATAGAATTTGTAGCAGTCATTAACTGACTTGACTGTGTCAAGAAAGTGATTCTAGTGCTGAGTCAAAAAGAAGAAATGGGGGCAGGTAGCTGGTGCAATGGATAGAGTCCCCGCTCTGGAGTCAGAAGAACCAGAGTTCAAATTTGACTTTAGACATTTAACACTTACTAGTTGTGTGATCTTAGACAAGTTACTTAATCAGAAGTTTTGTTTTTTTTTAAGCAAAAAAGCTCCCCCCCCCCTAAAAAAAATACTAGGGTCATATAGCTTGGAAATGTTCACCAACATGAACACAAACATATATAAGTGTGTATATGCATGTATATATACACCCATATATTTACATGTATAATGTATATATAATATGTGTATGTGTATACATATATGTTTAGAGATAAAAATATGAATGTAAATATTAATCGATTGAAAGGGAGCATAATGTAACAGGTAGAAAAATCAGCCTTAGACCAGTATGGGATGTCCAAGGAGGACTAGTACCTCTGTTATAAAGGCTTGCCAAACTCTTTTCAAGGTTTATTCACTTTTGGTGTCCACCTATCATCCAACTTTCACCCAAAGTTCCAAGAAGCTATATGGCATGTGCAGTGGCCACAACCTGGTAAAACTATCTTGGCAGATGAGCTAAACAAGGTCAAGGGTAACTAATAGCCTCAGACCTATCAGTGAGTTAAAAAAGATACTTACCTAAGGAATGTGAAGGAATCCTCCAGAGGAATAAGTGGATGAGAACAAATTGTTCCAATACCCATGAAAGTAGCTGAAGCAGACTTTGTGGAGCACTTAGATCTTGATTAGACTTTGAAGACAGGAAGATGATTCACTGCATCCTGGGCCATTGCTAGTCATCCTGACTTTTGTCTTGACTCTAGACCTCAATGCTCTGGAAGAAAGAATGATGTTGACCATTTTTCAGAGAATTCAGTTCATGTGCAAATCAAAATCTCATCCTTGGTCCTCTTCAAAAATGAAGGAAGAGCTGTCTTTGTCCTATCATTGACACATAGTATAATCTTGTTCAGTTATGGAACTTTTTAGTTGTTCAATAACTCAAGCTCAAGGCAATTCCCTAGGATCCATAAATTTCAATTGAGTTCCTAATCTCCCTCTGTGGACATAGTTGGAAGCAACAGATGGGAGCTTCAAAATGACAAATTTATGCTTGATCTCAGTTTTGATTCATATTGATTAGAGTTGTCCATAGTTTGGGATTTGGATTCTGATAGACTAATTCAAAAAATATTGAAAAGTTAGCTTTCCACAAAATGTTACAAGCTTTAAGGTTATGTAAGATAAATGGTACCACTGACCAATGGGTTTTCAGAATGTGAGAAATTAAGGAAGGTTATGTTTCCATAAAACAATCAAGTTTCAATCTCTCAGAAGCCTTGAGCAACCAAGGAATTGGGGAGCTAGGAAGGCACAGGTGGACTCAGCCAATCAGAAAGAGTCTTGTGAACAAACTTAAGATAATAGCCAATCCACCTCTAACTGGTAGGGGTCAGTGACCTGGCTTGACCAAATCACTTTTGCACCTGCTTAATAGGCTAATTGAATATTAAGTATCACACCCCACAGGAGGAGTTTTTCACCATTTTTGAACATGGGATGTATGATGAGGGAGGGAAGACATGTTTATACATATTTAGGGGGAAACATACAGTAGGAATATCAGAAAGACTGTAGCCCTGAAGAGAATAAACCAATCTGGTCTCTGAAGGGAGGGACTGCCCCGAGGTAACTAACATAAAGATTCCCTCTTCTGTACTCAGTGCTCCCTGTTCCAGAAAAGGAGAAAAATCTGCTTCTGGTCAGAAACATTAAGACAATTCTTTAAGATTCTTCTTTAAGAAAGTTTTCTCGACATCTGAATTTCAGTATCAAGTGTGTTTCTAAGACTAAACTATCTCCTACTTCTGTGTATATATATGTGATTTTATGCTAAGTACTTCACAAGTTTGGAGCTTTATTTCCTCATCTGTAAAATAAGAGGATTGGATTTAACCTGGAGTTCATGAACTTGGTTTTTAGAAAAAAAAAATTTATAACTACATTACAATATAATTTCTTTCCTTTGTAATCATATACTTTTTATTTTAAGCATTTGAAAAACATTTCTAGGAGAAGGGGTCCATAGGATTTATTAGACCACCTAAGGTGTCCATAATGTATAATGTTAATCATCCCTAAATTAGGGATGATCTTCGAGGCAATGTCTAAATTTACAATGTATTTGGTGGTAATGGCATTTAATGAAAGGAGCATATGAATGTACCCAGCTACCTTTTAGACTCTTATTCCTTTTTAGTATAATGCTAATAACTTGAAGGCATGGGAATTTTTGTTTTGTTTTGTTTTCATATTGTAGAGTCTATGAAAAAATAGGCTTGAATTATAAAAATGAATTCATTCTTTATCAAAATCAATTGAATTCCTCTGGACAAATCACTTAACCCCTGTCTACTTTAATTTTATCACTTACAAAATGTGGACAATAATGGAATCTACCTCCTAGGTTTGTTGTAAGGACAAAACTATATTTGGGATGCAGCTTGCCAATGTTGAAGTGCTATATAAATGCAAGCTATTATTATCATCTACTAAGACAGATTAATGGTGTCTATGACTTAGTAGATGTCTTTTAGAATTGCCTGAAAAACAGAATTTAATTGGATTGCAAAAATATCTTGGATTACAAAAATAATATCATATGGAT
This sequence comes from Antechinus flavipes, assembly GCF_016432865.1. NCBI lineage: Eukaryota > Metazoa > Chordata > Mammalia > Dasyuromorphia > Dasyuridae > Antechinus > Antechinus flavipes. The sequence goes on along the minus strand of NC_067398.1, from coordinate 223,588,484 downwards.
CTAAACTAAGATTTTCCTGCCTCCAAAGTCAGTGCTTTATCTACTACATTATGTAATTTCTGTTGGAGTGATGGCAATTCTTTCTATATATAGCTGAGAATTCAATGTGTGATGTCAGTTCTTTATAAGCATCTAAGTAGCACAGCAGATGGAGAATTGTACCTTGTTCATGTAAAATAATTTCACCTAATTTTTCTTTTTCTTCCCCTCCCCTTCCAGTGTATTTCCCATTTTCTTCTTAAGATCATCATATTTCCAGCTCATTTAGATTCATAACATTTCTTGTCTATTTAGAGTCTTTCTACAAATTCTGATGATGATAATATTTAGAAGGGACACATGTATTATTTCCCCTTATCATTTTTCATTCATGCTTAACTATGTTTCTCTTCATACCTTTATGTGAACTTCAAAATTTCTCTGCAGCTCTAGTCTTTTCATCAAGAATGCTTGAGGAATATTCTTGTGCTATAAGAAATGACAAGCAGAGTGATTTTAGAAAAACCTGGAAAGACTAATACGAAGGAAGACAAAGTGAAGTGAGAAGAAGCAGAAAAACACTGTGCACAGTAACAGCAATACTGTACAATGAACAATTGTGAATGACAGCTATTCTCAGCAATACAATGATCCAAAACAATCCCAAAGGACTCATGATGAAACATAATACTTTCTGAATGCAGACTAAAGCACGTGACTTTTTTTCTTTCTTTTTCTCTTTCCCTCTCTTTCCCCTTTTTCTTCCTTTTATTAAATTCATATCTGTTTGTACAAAATTAGTAATATAGAAATGTTTTATATGATTGTACATGTGTAATCTACATCTGATTTCTTAATTCCCTTATCCCTTAAGGAAGGGATAGAATTTGGAACTCAGAACTTTTTTTTTTAATGTCCAAAAATTGTTTTAACATGTAATTGAGAACAAAAATCAAACATTATAAAAAAACTATTTGGAAGTCCTCTCATATTAATGATTCATACTTTCTTCTGTAGTACCATTATACTGATAATTTTGATGGGTAACTTGTCTTTAGCTATATAGACCCATGTCTTTTTCCTTAGAGAATACCAGATTCTAAGTTCTTCACATTATAGTTGTTTAGTCATTTTTCAGTCACATCCAACTCTTCATGACCCCATTTGGGAGGTGACTGCTAAGTCATGTGTAATTCTGAATGTGGTTTCTTGGTAGTTGAATCTTTCTTGCTTGCTTGCTACTTGTGGTAATTCTTCTTTGACCTGGAAACTGAATTTTGGCCATGATACTCCTAAGAGTTTTTATTTTGGGGTTTCTTTCAGGAGGTGATTTGTGGATTCTTTGTATTTATTTCCATTTACTTTTTGTTTCATTAGCTATTTGGTGAGTTTTCTAGTAAGATTTTCTGAAATGTGATGTTTAGACTCGTTGGTCATGGTATTTAGTTAATCCAGTGGTTCCTAAATTTGTTCTGCCATACTTCTGGAGGGAAGGCTGGTCCTCTTGTTTTTTTTGTTTTTTGTTTTTTTTGAGTATTGAGTATTGTGTACCAAGAGCTCAAGTACAGGCTATGTAAATCTTGTAAGTTTTTGAATCTCCCATAGGCTCCCTGATTCCAGGCAAAATCTGCTGCTGCCTCTTTGGTCTGAGTTTTGCAAACATAGCTTTGTTTGGTGTAGATCTGAGCAAAAGTTGACAATTTCTGGAGTCAGCTCCTAACATTTAGCTAGAAAGCTCTATTGGCTCAGAGTGATACAAGTATAGCATTCCCTTAGTCTGGGATTCTTGACCTATTTGGGTTAGGTGATGGTAACAAAACCCTGATCTGAGCTGGGAATCTGAGGCTGCTGAATCTCCTTTCTCTAACCCAAGCCCAGAAAGCCACTATCCTATGAAAATTATTATCTCACTTTGTCCTGGATCTATGACCTAGCACTGGGTAATGGGTGACTGAGTTGTCAGTTGGCACCTATCACTGAATCCTGTTACAGGTGTGAAAGTACTCCTTTATAAGACTATGATCTCTTTCTTCCCTGGTTCATAGCCTGTTCCTGGGTACATATTTCTGCCCCTGAAAAAACAAACAAGGAAAAGGAAGGAGAAAGAAGTGAAGAAAAAAAAAACAGATTAATCAATAAGCATTTACTAAGCATTTTACTATGTGCCTGGAATTCAAAGAAAGGGAATTTTACAGTGCTGGGAGCTCACGATCTAATGGGCGAGACAACATACAAATAATTATGTTCATACAAGATGCATACAGTATAAATGGAAAATAATTTTTGTTTTGCATAACTTCATATGCACCTTCCTAATGGGAGTTGGGAGTGAGGAGAGAGGAGAGAATCTGGAACTTAAAGTTTTAAAAACAAATATAAGAAATTGTTTTACATATAACTGGGGAAAATAAAACAATTAAATTTAAAAAAAGAAAGGAAAATAATTTCAGAAGGTTTCCACTAGCAGTGAAGGAGACTTGGGGAAAAAAAGACCTGTTAGAGAATGGCATTTGAGCTGAGTCTTGAAATAGGCCAGAGAAGCCAGGAGGCAGAGGTGAGGAGAAAGAACATTCCAGGCATGGGAAAACATCTAGTAAAAAAAAAAAAAAAAAAAAAAAAAAAAAAAAAAAAGTAAAGATCTGGATGATACTGAAACTGTAGGGAAGGGAGAACTTGTGAGGAAACTGATTCATTTTTTCAGCTGGTTTTATTTTTTTCCAGTGCTTTAAAACCTACTAAAATTTCTACTCAACTAATTTTTTTTATTCTCAACTTTAGAGTAAAAATAACCCATGTCTGTAGTTTGACATAATCTGATTGTCTATTAACTTTCAATGTTGTAAGCAGAGATGTTTGTATTTATGTCCCAAACCCAGAATAAATAAATAATGACATGGTATTGATATCACTTGTCAAAATACCCTCTGCAGAGTATTTTGTATAGGGCACAATGAAAAATGCCTCCCTGGGACAGACTTTTTTGGTGGAAGAATTCAAAGACTGTTTATCTCATTTAGTAAAAGACCTGTAATTACTGCATTTTGACCCTAAGGCAGGCAATTACTTTACAAAAGCACTCCACAGGAAACCAGACATTAGCCTGGCTAATTAGGCTGACCTCATTCACTAGCTGCCCTTATCACAATGCAATTGGCTTAGTAGCCCATGTGAAGAACATCCACAATACTACATGACTTACCCATAGAAAGGTCTTGCCAATTGGATGTGACTGAGGGTGGCATTCATTTTTTGTGTTTCCTTTTTTTATTACTTTCTTTTTATGCATTTTTTGAAGAACAATCCCTTCCCAGAGATGGTTTCCTATCAAGAGGAAAGGAGCTCAATTGACTAGTTTCTTTTATTGTACAAGAAGAGGATTGGGGTGGGGGGGGAATAAAAACAAAACAAAAAACCAACAAGGTTTTAAATTCTTTCTAACGTAGGAAATGACCCTTTGCTTTTTAGGGGAAATGATTTGATTTTTATTGCTATTTTTAAGGGACAATTTCTATCCATTTTTTTATCCATGTTTATTTTTCAGGTTCTCTTTCTGAAAAATCCTACTTGTATGTTACAGTACCTGATGAAAATTGAAGATAAACTCCCACCTCAATTTCTAATAGTTGTTAATTCTGTTACATTCTTAAATGTTTTAGACAGACAGATAGCTAGATAGTACATTAATTAAGCTCTTACTATGTGGCAGATACTGCTAAGTGCTAAGCACACAGAAGGAATTTACATTCTAATTGGGGAAAGATAACATGCAAACAACCATGTATAAGAAAAATGTAAGAAAGATAAATTGGAGATAATCAATAGTGAATGCCTAAGCACAAGGGAAGGACAATTTAATGGGGGAAAACATTTATAGGAGTGCCTAAAGGAGTACTACAGAGAGAATACAGATAAGAAAGAGGTGAAGGATGAATGGAATTTTTCCTAAAATGGTGGTTCTAGGACTGAAGTCATCAATGAGACCTGAGATTTTTTAATTTTTGCCTTAGCATGACAACAAAATTGACCCTCCCTTCACTTCCAAAATCTATGGCCTTGGACAAAGAAACTGTCAGACTATATACTATATGGAAACTTATATCTTAGTAATATAGAAATTTAGCATTATGTATGGTCCATGGATCATGAGAAAAATCATTAAGTCAGCAACTTTATATCCATCTATGTTGTTGTTCAGTTTTTTCCCATTGCATTCAATTCTCATAACCCTACTTGTGGTTTCCTTGGCAGAGATACTGCCATTTCTTTCTTCAGTTCCTTTTACAGATAAGGAAACTAAGGCAAACAAGATTGTTTTAGTGTTTTTTATTAAAGCTTTTTATTTACAAAAATATGCAATTAACCTTCTTGACTCTTGCAAAACCTTCTGTTCCAAATTTTACCTTCTTTCCCCTTACCCCCTCCCCTAGATGTCAGGTAATTCAATATATTCAATATGTTAAAATATATGTTAAATCCAATATATGTATACATATTTATACAATTATCTTGCTGCACAAGAAAAATAAAATCAAGAAGGAAAAAACTGAGAAAGAAAACAAGATGCAAGCAAACAACAACAGAAAGAATGAAAATGCTATATTGTGGTCCACACTCAATTTCCACAGTCTTTTCTTTGGGTAGAAATGGCTCTCTTCATCACTAAACAATTGGAACTGATCTGAATCATCTCATTGTTGGAGTCATGTCCATCAGAATTGATCATCATATAATCTTGTTGTTGCTGTGTATAATGATCTCCTGGTTCTGCTCATTTCACTCAGCTTCAGTTCTTATAAGTCTCTCCAGGCCTCTCTGAAGTCATTTCCTACAGAACAATAATATTCCATAACATTCATTTACCATAACTTATTCAGCCACTCTCCAACTGATGGGTAACCACTTAGTTTCCAATTTCTTGCCACAAACATCATTGCACATGTGGGTCTCTTTCCCTCCTTTAAGATCTTTCTGGGATATAATCCCAATAGAAACAGTGCTGGATCAAAGGGTATGCACAGTTTGATAGCTCTTTGAGCATAGATCCAAATTGCTCTCCAGAAGGGTTGGATCCATTCACAGTTCCACCAGCGATTAATCAGCGTCCCAATTTTCCCACATTCCCGCCAACATTTGTCATTTTGTCATTATCTTTTCCTGTCATTTTAGATAATCTGAGAAGTGTGTAGTAGTTGTCTTAATAGGCAAACAAGATTAAATGAATTGCCTTGAATGGCACAGTTTCTGAGATCAAATTTGAACTTAGGAAAATCAGTCTTCCTGACTTCAAGCCCAGCGCTCTACCCACTGTTCCGGAATCCTAAACATATAAGCCACTCAATTATTTATGTAAAAAAGAATTACAATGAATGGCAGTCCACTGAGGCAAATTTTTTCATTCCTAGTAGAGAGAGAAGAGAGAGCAAATAGGGGAGAGAAAGTACTGATCAGTTCCATCTAAAACAAACCAAGATCAACAAGCAAGTTGAGGTAAAGTGTGAGGAAGAGTTTCTCCTTTCCTAGAAGAAGGGGGGGGGTCACAGCAATGTCACATTGGTTTTCTTAAAAGTCCACAAGCCAGAGAGCAAAGGCAGAAACAGAGTTTCCATGCCACTTGGTGAGAGAAGTAGGAGCAGAGTTAGCCAGTGCCCTTCTACTTATATAAGCAAGAGATTGAAAAGGAAGGGCAGAGGACAAAGCTCTGGAAAGCTTTGCAAACTACTCTGAATCAAACTAGGTCCAGCTCAATCTCACAAAGGTAATACAATGCCTAATGATGATGAGAACTTGGAGATAATGCAAATTTTTTTCAGAAGAAAAGAAGAAGAAGAAAGAGGAGGAGAAGGAAGAGGAGGAGGAGGAGGAGAAGAAGAAGAAAAGAAGAAGAAGAAGAAGAAGAAGAAGAAGAAGAAGAAGAAGAAGAAGAAGAAGAAGGAGAAGGAGAAGGAGAAGGAGAAGGAGAAGGAGAAGGAGAAGGAGAAGGAGAAGGAAAGAGAAGGAGAAGGAGAAGGAGAAGGAGAAGGAGAAGGAGAAGGAGAAGGAGAAGGAAAGGAGAAGGAGAAGGAGAAGGAGAAGGAGAAGGAAAGGAGAAGGAGAAGGAGAAGGAGAAGGAGAAGGAGAAGGAGGAGAAGGAGAAGGAGAAGAAGGAGAAGAAGGAGAAGAAGGAGAAGGAGAAGGAGAAGGAGAAGGAGAAGGAGAAGGAGAAGGAGAAGGAGAAGGAGAAGGAGAAGGAGAAGGAGAAGGAGAAGGAGAAGGAGAAGGAGAAGGAGAAGGAGAAGGAGAAGGAGAAGGAGAAGAAGAAGGAGAAAAAGAAGAAGGAGAAGAAGAAGAAATCAGTTGGGAAAGGAATTTGATCCTTAATAAGTTAGGAGTGCTCAATTAGAATCCCTATCATTGAATAAAAAGGGCCATGGTCTATATTAGGAAATGCCTCTCTCAATGCAAACTCCCAATGCAAACCTAGGATGACTAGGTTTCTTCTACTGATTGTCCTTCCTCCCCCTTCAAATAGGCCTAAAGTGATCATTGTGAATGATGACTCTGCAAGGTAAAATGTAATTGAGAATTCCCCATAATGTGTTAGATCAGTTGTTTACAATGTGTCCCAAAAGTATTGCTGAGTTGTGTCTGTCTTTCCATAACCCCCTTTTGGGGGATTTTCTTTACAGAGACTCTGGAATAGTTTTCCATTTCCTTCTCCAGCTCATTTTATAGATGAAGAACTGAGTCAAACAGGGTTAAATGACTTGTCTAGGATCTCATAGCTAGGGAGTATCTGAGGCCAGCTATGAACTGATTCCAATTCCTCCTTCAGTTTTTTCTGTACTACTTAGATATCTCTATCCTTCAGAGCCCCTGAAAAAAAAAAGTTTAATAACTTTAATCTGCACCAAGACTTTTGGCATTTTATATACCATGTCTCAGAAATCTTAGGGCAGTTTAAATCTTTAATAGCTAAAAAAATACTAATTTAAATAAATCTGATTCAATTGATTGATTTATATTAAATTAGATAAATTTAAATATTAACATTTGTTAACAGTTAAAGCATCACACTGTAATTACACTCTAATTAAAAGCATTACACTCTTAGGATACTGTCTGAAACTAAAAACCACTTCCCAAACAAGTTGTTTACAATCCTCCAAATCACTGAAATGAGTTGCAAATATTAATCCCTTTCGGTAATTACAGAACCTGAGACATAGAGATTCTTCCTTTGGTTCATATCAGAAATTAATGAGAATATAAGGAACTGAATGTGGAGTTCTTGCCATCTGCCATTCCCCACAACTCAGAATCATGCACCCTATATATCTCTGCCAATGTTTATAAGTACAAGATACTAAGACCTTTTAATAAATATCTGTTTGTGGAAGTGGTTGAGGGAAGGAAAGGGGTTGGCTGTTTTATCCTACAACATTGCATTCTGTCCTCCTGACATTCTAGGTAGCTGTTTAAAGATGCTGCCAAGCAATAATCCTTAGAACTCATTTATTTAATCCTTAGAACTTTTGCAGTGTTAATCAGACTCAGAAACACAGAGAGGTCCAGAAACTTAAAGAAAGTTCACCCTTTGAGTTTGAGCAGAGGTGGAATGTCTCAGGGTAATGTCAGGACCCTTTGAGTCTAATAATCTAAAAATGAAGATCAGAAATTTGACTGAATTAGAATTGAGACTCTGAGTTGTGGGTGTTCTTGGTCATCTATTTTTTCCAACAGGTGTGCTGGTAAATTCTGAACAAGTAACAGATGGCTTTGCATATGAAAACCAGGTGGAAAGCATTGCAGTAGTAGGGTAGAAGCATGTGGGTTCTTGTGGCAGGATCTTCCTGGCTGTATAATAGATGAAAGAGAGGAAACATTATTATTAAAAGGGGGAGAAAATTGAGTAGATTGACCTCTGAACTAGCATTTAAGAGGTTTGGATACTTTAAGTCTGCTACTGTATAAATTGTCTAATCTGTCTTTGTTTTAGTTTTTCTATTTGTATAAAATTTTGAATTCTCCGGAGGAAAGAATAAATTGAAGAAGAGGAGGGAAAGGAAGTAAAATAATAATAGCTATTCAAAAAAACAATTATTCCAAGGGATCTTATGGGTTTGAATCATGGAGTATCTAAAAGAACATATTTGTATTTTTATCCCTAGTGCCTAAAACAATCCTGTGTTTTCCTCATACCTAAAATGTATGTGTTGTTCGTTCATGTACGGCTTTCCTGCAACCTGTCTGGTCACTCCTTCATTTCTTTTCCAGGATGCATCTTCCATGCTTTATGCCCTAAATAAGTTTATATAAGGAGCTGATTTCATCAACTCCAAAGGAGCCAAATATCATCTTTATGTTGATGACTTCCATATTTACATATATTCATTTCTCATTTTCCTACTGGGGCTTAAAAAGGGAGAGAAGATGTAATTGAGTTGGTCTTTGAAGAATGGCATATGATGAAATAAAATAATTGCCTAATGAGAACTTCTAATCCTATGAATCTACCAGTCTTTCACTATTTTTCATTGCTGTAATTCAACATACTTCATTAAAGGATAACAAACAAACAAACAAAAAGATTATAATGAGCTTTCATTTCAGTAAGTAAAGGGAAATGATACTCCTTTAATGGCTAGCTTTTCCTTATTGAATAAAAGACCAAATAATTTAGCTTGACATTCAAAGCATAACATAACCAAACAAGGCCTGGCACAGATGAACTCCAAATTACTTTTTTAGTCTTATCTCACACTATTTTCTCTGGGGTGCTCTATACTGGAGCCAATCTGGATTATTTACTACCTTTAAGCTGATCCTTTTCTTTCTTCATTTGCCCCTGTATTACAGGACATATATAAAGTGGCTGAATAGAATTAGCAAGGTCTCCTTTCCCCTTATCTTCCCTTCCCTCCACCTAAATCCTGCCCAGAGTGGCTAGAAACCTAGCTGTTTGGATCTCTTGGATAAGTTGGTATCTGACAACTACAATTAGACTTCATTATCTCTAGTGAGATAGAAGCCATCAAGCCTTACCATTTGCTCTGCCACAGAATCATAAGGTTTTCTGGATCTTACAATTTTCCTTGGAACTGAGCCTTCTAGATCCCCAAGTACTGCCATCTGACCTGCTAAAGTACACCAAGGAAGCCCAGGCCATCTCATCCAACTTTGCATCCCAGAGTTCATTTCCCTATTTTCTATCTGTAGCCCCATTACTTACTACATAGAGCTTAATAAAAGATATTTATGTTTTAATTCATTCACATAGCAGGCATTTCATATATGTTTTCAGAATAAATTTATAAATGAATAAATTCCAGGTTAGGAAAGGGTTGTGGTGACAGAGGCAGGAGTAAAGCCTGCTTTGTCCAATCAACGACAGAGAAAATAGACTAACTAGATAGAGTAGAGGATTTGAGTTCAGCAATAATGGAAAATAATTTTAGATGGGATTTATCATTCAGTCATTTTTCTTTCAGTTATGTCTGACTTTTTGTGATTCCACCATCATCACTACCACCATTTGGGATTTTCTTAGCAAAGATACTGGAGTAATTTGCCATTTCTTACTCTGAGGTAATTTTACAGATTAGGAAACAGAGGGTTAAGTGACTTGACCAGGGTAATATGTAAGTATTTGGGGCCAGATTTGAACTCAGAAAGAAAAGTCTTTTTGACTCTAGGCCCAGCAATCTGTCTATTGCACTACCCAATTATAGAAGGCCTTGGGACCCGGGGAGAGTTTAGAAGTGAAGCATATTCAAAGTCAATTCTTGAATAGAAAAATGAAATAATGAATAGTGTTTTAGGAAGATTTGTTTGGCAGGAAACTTCATCTTTTGGATGAGATGTGGGGAAAAAATATGTTTCTTCTTTCAACACACACTGTACATTTACTTCTCTGTACATCTTCATTTCATTCTGGTGTTTATGATTCTAACGGGCAGGAAATGGAGAAAGCAAAAACAATTCAGAAAGCAAAAAATGGTGAATTTAGTTAAATATAACTCCAAGAAGTTATTTTCTCTTACTTCCTGCATGTCCAGTATTTATTTATTTAAGCATTTTCTTCTCTATACTATATCATATTCCTGTAGGCTAAGTCTAGCTTACAATAAAAGAAAGCATTTCTAATCCTGTGGCTTTGCCAATTGAATAAGCTCAAGATTTTCCTGAGCTATAATTCAGTGTGCTACATCAAAGGATGGTAAGCAGATTCTTATGTCTTCATCAGGTTCATAAAATGCGTTATATATCTCTGAAAAGAGTTTTATTCTCTTTTTTCATCATCAAATCTGTCAACCAATTATCATTTATTAAGCACTATGTGCTAAGGATATAAAAAAGGCAAATGACAATGTCTGCTCTCAAGGTTTTTATAATCATGGCTCTCTGAATTAAAGGATGATCTCAAATATTTAAATTCTATCATTCAATTTTTTATAGAGTAGATTCTTATTTTTCTTTTCCTTAATGAATATTCAAACTTAAATTTTTTTCAGAGTTTAGAAATATATTAGAAAGATGAATCAAGTATCCTGCTTTTAAATCAGATACTATTTAGTAGCTGTTAATCCAAAAGCATTTATTAGGAGCTTATTAGGTACAAAGCATGCTAAGCACAAAGAAATAAGATGAAAACAATTTCAAGTACTTACCATCTGATGGAAGAGATAATATGTAAATAAATAGGTATATTTTTTAAATTAACAATACAGTGGATGAAACATGGCTGTAAGAAGGAAGGTTCCAGCAAGTAGGGAGACTAGATCAGGCATGCAAGGTGGCATTTGAAATGAATTTTAATTCTTTTTTTAGGATTTTAGGGGTTAGAGGTGAAGTAGTAAGAGCATTCTAGGCATAACAGAGAGCCAGTGCAAAAAGGCAAAGAGAAGATGTGTGAGGAACAAGTGGGTCGCTACTAGGATTGCAGAGTAAGTATAAGGAAGTAGACTATAAGGAGACTAAAAATGTAGAAAAGGGCCATGTTTTGAAGAGATTTAAATGTCAAATAAAGAATTTTATATTTTATCCAGAAGATCTTGGGAGCCACTTGAATTTATTGAGTAGGGGGTAACAGGTCCTATGTTTTAGAAAAATCAGTTTCGTGACTATGTGAAATATGGATTGGAGTGGCAAAAAAAGATCAGTTAGCCTGCTACAATAGTCTAAGATAGATATGATAATGGCCTGAATTAGGATAATGGAGAGAAAAAGATATAGGTGTAACAGATGTTAAGAAGGTATAAATGACAATATTTGGCAATTTGTTGAAGAAATGAGATTAGGAATTTAAGATGGTACCAAGGTTATGAGCCTGGGCAACTGAAGGGATAGTGGTAATATTGTCAACAATTTTTTAAAATTCAGAAAGTGGGAAGACTTAGAGGGAAAGATAATGAGTTATGTTTTGCATCTGTTGAGTCTGAGGTATCTATGGAGTATACAATTTGAGTTATCTAATAAGCTTTTGATGATTCAAGTCTGGAAATCAGAAGAGAAGTTAGTGGTCAATAATAAGATCAAGAATCATCTGCATATCAAACCATTCTACAATTGATAAGTGGTCAAAGGATATGAACAATTTTCAGATGAAAAAAGTAAAACAATTTCTAGTCATATAAAAAAAATGTTCTAATTCACCATGGATCAGAGAAATGCAAATTAAGACAAATCTGAGGTACCACTACAAACCTCTCAGATTAGCTAAGATGATAGGAAAAGATAATGATGAATGTTGGAGAAGATATAGGAAAACTGAAACACTAATACATTGTTGGTGGAATTGTGAATGATCCAACTATTCTGGAGAGCAATTTGGAACTATGCCCAACAGGCTATTAACTGTGCATACCCTTTGATCCAGCAGTTTCTCTACTGTCTGTATCTCAAAGAGATCATAAAAAAGGGAAAGGGACCTACATGTGCAAAAAAGTGGTAGTGGCAAGGAACTACAAACTGAGTGTATGTCCATCAGTTGGAGAATGGCTGAATAAGTTATGGTATATGAATGTTGGGGAATATTATTGTTCTATAAGAAAGGATCAGCAAGATGATTTCAGAGAGCCCTGGAGAGACTTACATGAACTGATGCTAAGTGAAATGAGTAGAACCAGATCATTGTACATGGAAACAGCAAGATTATCCCATTAACTCCCTGCATTTGAGACATGCTGGTTACCTTCAACCTGATTTTTTGCCTAGATGGTTTTTTTGGTTTGTTTTTTACCAGAGTGTGGCTGCTATGAATGCTATAACTTCTTAGAGCCACAAGCAAGAGTTGGATGACAGGAGAAACCAAAAATCCTTGAAAAGGCCTGAAAGGGTTCAGCAAAACTCACACCAGACATGCTAGTTCTCACTTAATACTTCATCCAAGATACGTAATAAGAGAACCAAGAGAGAACATTTTAATGAAAAAAAAAGAGTATCCAGGATGAAAAGGGACTATAGAAAGATACAAAAAAAAAAAAAAAAAAAAATCCGTGACACTAATCCCTAGAATTTCAGGAGGTTTTTAATCTTAAGGTCATAGTATTTTGAATTGGAAAGAACTTTGAATTATCAAGATATCCACATGAACATTTCAACAGGAAAGTATCTAGTAAGTTTCAAAAGATCTGAAATAATAAAGTTTCAGTGAGAAGGAGGGATTTGTACTGAGACAAGAATCAGTCAATAGGTAGAGAACAACAGGGAAGAAATTCTGAGAAAGGAGAATGTGATTCATCAGGCATTAATTGCCTACTATGTGTCAAGCACTATTTGATGCTGGGATCACAAAAACAAAAATGAAATAACCCCTGGCTTCAGGGAACATACTGTAATGTCCGGGCTAGCTTTCTGGAGGGTCTTCTGACTATTCTTGGTCTCAACAGAATAATCACCACGAGAATAGTCAGGATAAAGTCCAAAGTCTTTATTGTCTCCTTCAGTCTCCCAGTCTGCCTCAGCAGTCTCAGTCAGTCAGCCAATCACCAGTCTGCACATCTAAGTCTCTGCTCCTCCTTCAGTCTGACTCTGACCTCTTAAATATTCTATTACAATAAAATCAATTCATCATACTGAGTATAAGCCAATCATTATATAACTAGAGAACCAATTATCTCATCAATTCGACTGAATTAATATCTTGTTGTAGGATTAAATCAATCATACTGAGACTTAAGTATACCTTTTCAGAGTTCCTGCCTTCTACAACATACATTCTACTATAGTGAAACAATCCATACGCAGATAAGTGAATATAAAATTGTTACAAACAAACACAAAATAATTTAATATAAAAACATTAACAATTTGAAAGGAGGAATGGAGAAGGCCAAAAAAGGTCCCAAGTAGGAGATAACAAAAATATTGGTACAGGAATGTTCTGGGGATAATAATCTGATGAGACTCACTGAAGCAAAAATTTGGTTTGAGAATAGTGGGGGACTTCCAGTTAAGATGGCGGAGAGGAGGCTCACAGCTGTGTAAGCTCCGCGCTTTCTCTCACTATCCATTTCATTACAAGCCTCTGAATTAATGCTTGACTGAAAAAAAACCCACAAATAGTTACCAAGAGAAGCCATCCTTGAGATTCGCCAAGAAAGGTCTGTCTTTACTGGAGGGCTGGGACGGTTTTAGATCGGGCACAGGCGGCGGGCAGCGGCAGGGAGAGCACCAGAGCAGACTGGAGAGGGGGTGGGGAGTGATCGCAGCCGTCTCTGCAGGGAGAGCTTCGCTACAGGATTAGATACTTTGCTCCTGCAGCAAGTCAGCAGCCCAGCAGAGAAACTAAAAACACCAGGGCTGAAGAATACAACCCCAAACAGCTGGAGTCTCTCGGGACCTGGCCGCCCCCCTTCCCCCCCCCCCCCACAGTGACTCAGCACGCTCTGGGATCTCAGAGCGCAGGCGCAGCACAGTCCTGCTAGTGCCTCGCTGCTGCCCCCCGCAGTCTGGAGAGGAAGCTCGGTAACACACCCAGCCCCTCCCCCAAAGAAAGACTCCAGTTTTTTCTGTTTTTCTTTGCTAGTTTGTCTTTGATTATTAGACAGAATGAGCAAGAAACTGAAGAGGACTTTAACTCTTGACAGCTTCTATACAGATAGAGAGCAGACTCTAAATCCTGAGGAGACTAAAAACAGACAGTCCCCAGGTGAATCCCCAAAGGAGGAGATCATCTGTTCCTCAGCACAGATGAACCTCATAGAAGTAATTAAAAAGGCTCTCACAAGGGAGCTAGAAGAAAAATGGGAAAAGCAGAGTGAGGCTTGGCAAAAGGAGAGGGAAGCTTGGGAAAAGGAGAGGGAGGCTTGGCAAAAGAGCCTGGAGAAGCCAGTTAAAGAGAGAGTGGATAAAGAAGTAAAATCCTTGAAAAATAGGATTGGTGAACTGGAAAACAAAATTGGCGAAATGGAAAAAAATTCCACAGAACAAAAGAACTCAATGGGACAATTAGAAAAAGACTTTTAAAAAGTGAGTGAAGAAAATACTTCACTGAAAATCAGAATTGAACAAGTGGAATTGAATGACTCGAGGAGACAAGAAGAATCAGTCAAGCAGATCCAAAAAAAATCAAACAATGGAAAAGAATGTGAAATACCTTCTGGGGAAGACAACAGACCTGGAAAACAGATCCAGGAGAGACAATCTGAGAATCATTGGACTTCCAGAAAAACATGATGAAAAAAAGAGCCTGGACACTATTTTCCAGGAAATTATCAAAGAGAACTGCCCAGAAGTCATAGGAACAGAGGAAAAAATAAACATTGAAAGGATTCATCGATCACCCACTGAAAGGGATCCTAAAATCAAAACACCAAGGAATATAGTGGCCAAATGCCAGAACCCTCAGACAAAGGAAAAAATATTGCAAGCGGCTAGAAAAACCCAATTCAAGTATCAAGGAGCCACAATAAGGATCACCCAGGATCTGGCAGCATCCACATTAAAAGATCGAGGGGCCTGGAATATGATATTCCAAAAGGCTAAGGAACTTGGTATGCAACCAAAAATAACTTACCCAGCGAGAATGAGCATCTTTTTCCAGGGAAGAAGATGGACATTCAACTAAGTAAGCAAATTTCATCTATTTCTGATGAAAAAGCCAGAACTTAACAAAAAGTTTGATCTACAAATATAGAACTCAAGAGAAATCTAAAAAGGTAAAGATTAATCTTGGGAACTATATTTCGGCTATATAGATGTATAAAGAATACATGTATACCTTGTTCTAGAAATTGATGTGGAAAGGACATTGTACCAGAAAAAGGGTAAAGTGGGGGTAGTACATCTCATGAAGAGGCATAGGAAACCTATTATATCTGAGAGAAAGAATGGAGGGGGATGAATATAGTGGGTATCTTACTGCCTTCAGAATTGGCTGTAAGTGAAAAATCTTAAGACATATTCAATCTATGGTGAAACTTCTCCCACCTCATTGAAAAGTGAGAAGGGAAAAGTGAAAAGGGAAGGAATAAGCTAAGTGGAAGGGAATACGGAAACTGGGAGGGAAAGGGGTAAGATGGGGGAGGAACTCTAAGGCGGGGGGAGGGATACTAAAAAGGGAGAGCTGTGAGAAGCAAGTGGTGCTCACAAGCTTAATACTGGGAAGGGGGGAAAGGGGAAAGAAGGGAGAAAAGCATAAACCGGGGTTAACAAGATGGCAAGTAATACAGAATTGGTCATTCTAACCATAAATGTGAATGGGGTAAACTCCCCCATAAAGAGGAAGCGGTTAGCAGAATGGATTAAAAGCCAGAATCCTACAATATGTTGTTTACAGGAAACACACCTGAAGCGGGGAGATACATGCAGGTTAAAGGTAAAAGGTTGGAGCAAAATCTACTATGCTTCAGGTGAAGTCAAAAAAGCAGGGGTAGCCATCCTGATCTCAGATCAAGCTAAAGCAAAAATTGATCTAATTAAAAGAGATAAGGAAGGGCACTATATCTTGCTAAAGGGTAGCATAGATAATGAAGCACTATCTATATTAAACATATATGCACCAAGTGGTGTAGCATCTAAATTCTTAAAAGAGAAATTAAGAGAGCTGCAAAAAGAAATAGACAGTAAAACTATAATAGTGGGAGATCTTAACCTTGCACTCTCAGAATTAGATAAATCAAACCACAAAATAAATAAGAAAGAAGTCAAAGAGGTAAATAGAATACTAGAAAAGTTAGATATGATAGATCTCTGGAGAAAATGTAATGGAGACAGAAAGGAATACACTTTCTTTTCAGCAGTTCATGGAACCTATACAAAAATTGACCATATATTAGGACATAAAAACCTCAAACTCAAATGCAGTAAGGCAGAAATAGTAAATGCATCCTTTTCAGACCACGATGCAATGAAAATTACATTCAACAAAAAATCAGGGGGAAGTAGACCAAAAAATAATTGGAAACTAAATAATCTCATACTAAAGAATGATTGGGTGAAACAGCAAATCATAGACATAATTAATAACTTCACGCAAGAAAACGATAATAATGAGACATCATACCAAAATGTATGGGATGCAGCCAAAGCGGTAATAAGGGGAAATTTCATATCTCTAGAGGCCTATTTGTATAAAATAGAGAAAGAGAAGGTCAATGAAGTGGGTTTGCAACTAAAAATGCTAGAAAAAGGAACAAATTAAAAACCCCCAGTCAAACACTAAACTTGAAATTCTAAAAATAAAAGGAGAGATCAATAAAATTGAAAGTAAAAAAACTATTGAATTAATTAATAAAACTAAGAGTTGGTTCTATGAAAAAACCCACAAAATAGACAAACCCTTAGTAAATCTGATTAAAAAAAGGAAAGAAGAAAATCAAATTGTTAGTCTTAAAAATGAAAAGGGAGAACTCACCACTAACGAAGAGGAAATTAGAGCAATAATTAGGAGTTACTTTGCCCAACTTTATGCCAATAAATTCGACAACTTAAATGAAATAGAAAAATACCTCCAAAAATATAGCTTGCCCAAACTAACAGAGGAAGAGGTAAATATCCTAAACAATCCCATCTCAGAAAAAGAAATAGAACAAACTATCAATCAACTCCCTAAGAAAAAATCCCCAGGACCAGATGGATTTACATGTGAATTCTACCAAACATTTAAAGAACAATTAACTCCAATGCTAAATAAACTATTTGAAAAAATAGGGATTGAAGGAGTCCTACCAAACTCCTTTTATGACACAGACATGGTACTGATACCTAAACCAGGTAGGCTGAAAACAGAGAAAGAAAATTATAGACCAATCTCCCTAATGAATATTGATGCTAAAATCTTAAATAAAATATTAGCAAAAAGATTACAGAGAATAGTAGGAATAAGATTGGGTAGGTTGAGATCAATCTTGGAGGATCCTGTATACCAAGTTAAATTAGTGTGAATTTTCCCACTAACTCTGTATCATGAGTCCTTCTGTTCATGAATCCTTTTCTTTCTATCCTTCATATTTTTAACTGATTCCCTTGAAATTCTTGATGTTTTCTTCTTCCAGATGAAATATATGAATATTTTTTGGATATATAAAATAATTTTTGCTAGTTTGGTATCACATGGAATAAGTAGACTAATTAGGCAGAATTGTCATTTTTATTACATTAACTCAGCCTACTCATAAGAAATTAATATTGTTAAGCTATTTAGATCTGGCTTTATTTGTGTGAAGAATATTTTGGAATTGCATTCATATTGTCTTGTCATAATTGTCTTGGCAGATAGACTGAGTATTTTATGTTGTCTACCATTATTTTAAATGGAATTTTTCTTTCTATTTCTTGCTGTTGAGCTTTGTAGGTAATATATATAATGTATGTATGTATGTATAGATTGATGATTTTTGTGGCTTTATTTTATATCCTGTAACTGCTGAAGTTGTTAATTATTTCAACTAGCTTGAATCAATCAACTGGTTGATTTTCTGGAATTCTCTAAGTATACTATCATATCATCTGCAAAGAGTGATAATTTTGTTT